>NW_011277901.1:0-2124 GCF_000146605.3 Meleagris gallopavo
AAAAAAAAAACAGAATTATTTAACAGAACTAAAACTGTGCAGAAAGATCATTATTTCATCAACAGTATAATGTAATATAAAGAAAAGCAAGTAACCTTCCACTATGAAGAATGAATGTTTATCAATAACATACTCTGCCAAAGAAAGTGGTCCATTCTTCCACTGTAATTCAATTTCCAAGACACACTTATTTAATTTTTAAAGATATTGGCTATCAGTTTTGTTAGAATCCCTTCTGCAGTATATAAATACATAACATTTTTAGTAAAAATGGCACAATCATAAATTGCCTTCATTCAGAGTTCTTTTTTTTTCCATGGCACATTAGTAGTATATTTTATGGCAATGAAATTGTTAACAGGGCAATTAAGAATTCTTATTGCTCATTTCCAAAATAAAACAAACTGCAACAAACAGCAGCAACAGCAGCAAGAAAACTGTGAGTGTAACCATGACATTCATTTGTCTTGAGAGGACAGTGAATTCGACATTAACCTGTTTAATTCAATGAAATTATACTGAATCACCCTGGTTATAACTCATTGCTCTTCCTGGCTGTTGACAAGGACTGTCATGTGGCTGCCATGATCATCCACAGGTATGATGGTCTGTTTGCCTATCTGTCTTCTGCTGTCATGTTTTTTCCCCAGACACCAGTTGTAATTGTTGAACCTATTTGAACCTATTAGATAATTTAGTCAAAACAGAATGATGTCTGGAGGCTTCAATGTTAACAACTGCCTGGAAATGGTCAAATGATTGAAAAAAAAAAAAAAAGAGAGAGAGAAAGAGAGAGAGAGAAATCCAAATTATCATTCTCAATCTTCCTTGTGGCTAAGGCTGAAAAGTGAAAGTACTTATCTGATTATGCACAGGAAAAATCAAATGGGAGCGAACTGCAGGAAACTAAACTGTAACTGGTGGGGCATTTGAAAAACACAGTTCTCAGTCTGGTTAGAGGAATATTTTGAAATCACTAGGCTAAAAAAGCAAACTTCTGAAACAGCTTTTTTTGAGATAAGGCTCATAAAAAGTGCATGCTAAACTTAGATGACTGAATCCTCTAAATATGCAAAAGCTTTTATGGCTCTGTTACTTTTTTCCTCCTTTTTTCAGGTAACTGTCATTTCCAGCACTTGCCTCTTTACTGAAGCAAAGTCAAAGCGAAGGACTGACAAATCTGTATCAAAAATTGCTATTTGGCACAGTAGGAACATTGTGTTAATCTCATTGTGTTAAATTGGCATTTAAGCACTGTTTAAACTGTACTTACTGGCTTGAAGAAAAATCGCTACACAGAGTCAAGCCAAGACTTCAAAAACTGGAGAAAGAAGTTCATATTGAGTTCATATTAATAAGTGACTCAATGCTGCCAGCACCAAAGACAGGTAGAGCTAGCACAGAGTGAGGAGAGGGAGTGATGGTAAGATATTCATCTTTTTCTTTGAAACTGATATCCAGTAGCTAGGGAAACACTCAGATTTCTCTGAACTCAGTCAAATTTCTTCTGAAGCTGATTAGAAATGTCACTTGATGCACATACAAGATTACACGTCTGAGGCCTATACATGGTCACTGAATGGAGACATCTGTCTCTGTAAACTCCTGAAATTGTAACACTCCCTAACTGCAATATAGAGAACAAAAAAGTTAACGTCTGGCAATTTAGCAGGGAGCATTGAAAATTGATCCTGTATAAGCCACATCTGACTCAATGATTCACGGTAATCGCCTCCTACAACTTGCAATTTAAAATGTTTGCCCCATCATTAGCTTCCAAAGGACATTATCACTCTGCAGTGGGTTCTGGGTTCTGCTCAGTCATGAATAGAACTTAAGATAAAAAAATTATACATTAATTATTGCTGTCCTTTGGGGTGCCTTCCAAAGTAAGATTTATGTACATGAGAATCTCAATTTAGGAGATCTGAGTTTTCCCATAAAAGTATCCTGTTAATCATTTCTAAAATCTTATTCAGATTATGTATTGTAATAATACATTCAGATGGAAAATCCAAAATAAACAAATCAGAACACTGAGCTTTTTTTTTTTTCCCCAGTTTTCTGAGGAGGTAATGTTGTGCAAATCCACAGGAAACTGTACACAGTGTCTGATAACTAGAA
>NW_011277902.1:0-1088 GCF_000146605.3 Meleagris gallopavo
CGCGGCGAACTTCTGCCTGTACCTGGGGGGGGGGCACAGGGTCATATCGCGACATATCGCGACATATCGTGACATATTGCGTGGCTCAACACAACCCGTTGCAACGTGTCATGTCATATTATAACATGAAGCGACATATCGTGACATATTGCATGTCTCAACACTACACAATGCAACATGACACGTCATATCGTAACACGAAGCGACATATCGTGATATATTGTGACATATCGCGACGTATCGCAACATATCGCATCTCAACACAACCCAATGCAACGTCATATCACAACATGGCAACATATTGTGACATATCACATGGCTCAACGCAACCTGATGCAACATGTCATGTCACATCAAGACATCATGTGACACATGGTGACATATCGCAACATATCAGCTATCATGACATACCACACCACACTACAGCACAGCACATCAGAACACATCATGCTATATCATGATATATAACAACACATCACGACGTCATGACATGACATGACACCACAACACAACACACCACGCCACATTGTTTGTAATGACATATTGTGATATATCACAACAGTTCACACCACACCGTGACCCATCATGACATATCACGATATATCACAATGTATCACGACCTATCGCAACACGTCACAACACATCACGACATTGTGACAATTTCCACCCTTAATGATTCCACAATCCCATACATATCACCACATATCACGACATATCGCGACACATTCCAATGCCACACCACTGTGCCACGTATAACGCAGCCTGGTGCGTCGCGATATGTCGTGATATGCCACGCCATGGCCCAACAGAGCATGGCACGCTGTATGTCACGACAAATCACCATCACATCGCCACATGTCACGACATACTGCCACATGTCATGACACACGGCCCCACGTCGTGACACGCACCTCCTTGTTGACAAAGCAATAGAGGACGCTGACGATGAGGCCCTGGGGGGGGACAGCAGCACATGGCGCCCCCCCGTGGCATCCCCCCAGGACCCCACTGCCCCTCTTCTCCCCTCTCCTTCCCATTCAGCCCCAATTCCTTCCATTGCAACCCCACAACCCCCACGAGCCCCCGTT
>NW_011277903.1:0-1026 GCF_000146605.3 Meleagris gallopavo
ACGAGGGGACGGGGCGGGGCTCCGAGAGGTGGCAGCACGACAGCATGGAGGGAGAACAGCAGTGGGGCACGGGGACGCGGCGTGACATGAGGACGTGGCATGACATGAGAACACGGCGTGACGTGAGGACATGGCGTGACATGAGAACACGGCGTGACATGAGGACATGGCGTGACATAAGGACGTGGCGTGACATGAGAACACGGCGTGACATGAGGACATGGCGTGACATAAGGACGTGGCGTGATGTGAGGACATGGCATGACGTAAGGATACGGCGTGACATGAGGACGTGGCATGACATGAGAACATATCATGTCATATCGTGTCATATCGTGTCGTATCGTGTTCTGTTGTGACATACCGTCATGACACAGTACGTCACACCATGTCATATCATGTCATATCACGTCATACCGTGTCATATCGTGTTGTGTTACACCATGTCGCGACACACTGTGTTATATCACGTCATATCACATTATATTGCGTCTTATCGTGTCATATCATGTCATATCGTGGCATATCGTGCTGTGTTGTGACACAACGTATCATGATGCATTGCGTCGTATCATATCGTGTCATATCATGTTGCCTCAAGTCATACCGTGTCATATCACCTCATGTTGTGTCATATCGTGTTGTATCATGTCGTATCATATCATATCACGTTGTATTGCTTCGTATCGTGCCGTGTTGTGACATACCACATACGACATCATATCATGCCACATCATGTCATATCGTATCGTGTCGTGTCATATCACCAGATCACCTCATGCGGTGTCATATCGTGTCACACCGGGTTTTATCACAGCGCTTCGTGTCATGTCGTGACATACCATGTCATGACGCAGTGTCATATCGTGCCATGTTGTCTCCCCCCCCAAGGCCTCAGTTTCCCCGTCACACATGGAGCCCCTCCCCCCGTCCCCACCGCAGGGGTTGACACCCCCCCCCCAGATGTGGGGCGGAGGGACGGACGGACGGATCTGGGACGGCAAACGGACGGACGGACAGCAGCGC
>NW_011277904.1:0-527 GCF_000146605.3 Meleagris gallopavo
GGTCTGCACTGGCCATACTGGTCTATACTGGTCCATACTGATCTGTACTGGTCTATACTGATCTATACTGGTCCATACTGGTTTTTACTGGTCTGTACTGGTCCATACTGATCTATACTGGTCTATACTGGTCCATACTGGTTTTTACTGGTCTGTACTGGTCCATACTGGTCTACACTGCTCTATATTGATCTATACTGATCTATACTGGTCTATACTGGTTCTATACTGGTTTTTACTGGTCTGTACTGGTCCATACTGGTCTGTACTGGTCTATATTGATCTATACTGATCTATACTGGTTTGTACTGGTCTGTACTGGTCCGTACTGGTCTACACTGCTCTATATTGATCTATACTGATCTATACTGGTTTGTACTGGTCTGTACCGGTCCGTACTGGTCTACACTGCTCTATATTGATCTATACTGGTCCGTACTGGTTTTTACTGGTCTGTACTGGGCCGCCCGGCGCTGTTCGTCCCGCTGTTGTCCCGCAGTTCCGTCCGGCCGCCCCGGGTCCGCGCC
>NW_011277905.1:0-838 GCF_000146605.3 Meleagris gallopavo
GAGCCCAGCTCCCTCAGCCTGTCTTCATAGGGAGGTGCTCCAGCCCCCTGATCATCTCTGTGGCTCTGCTCTGGACCCTGTCCAGCAGCTCCCTGTCTTTCTTGTGCTGGGGGCTCCAGACCTGGACACAGTACTGCAGATGGGGCCTCACAAGAGCGGAGCGAAGAGGGACAATCACCTCCCTGGCCCTGCTGTCAGGCCTCTTGTGATGGAGCCCAAGACAGCTTTTGCTTTCCAAGCCGCAAGAGCACACAGCTGGCTCACGTTAAGTTTATAATCCACCAGGACCCCCAGGTCCCTCTCTGCAGGACTATTGCAAAGGCCTTCTCCTCCCAGTGTGCATACACGTATGCCTGGGACTCCTCCAGCCCTACTCCAAACCCTGCACTTTGCTGCGTTGAACCTCGTTAGATTGACCTGGGCCCACCGTTCGACTCTGTGCAGGTCCTCCCAGGCTGGGTGCCTGGCCCTACCTAAGAGCAGCAGCCCCACAGACAGCGCCATGATAGGAGCCTCACGGGGGGCCACGGACGACTGGAATTTAACCTTGCACGGGCTATAAAGGAAAGCAGGAAAGACGAGCTCAGCTGCATCGAAAGCAAAAAGAAAACTAGCGAAGACGTGGGCCTGCGGGGCGATGGGGCCGGCCCTGCTAACGAAGCTTTCGGAGAAGGCAGAGCGAGCGCAGGGCTGTGCAGCAGGGAAGGGGCGGCGCTGCTGTCCGTACAGCCGGACGAGAAGAGCGGCGCGACCCGCGAGCCCGGCCCGCGCGAAATGGCCGCGCAAAATGGCGGCGCCACGCGGCGTCCCCGGCCCCGCGTTCCCGCCCGTGCCCGGC
>NW_011277906.1:0-377 GCF_000146605.3 Meleagris gallopavo
CCACGGCCCCATGTCCCGCCAGAGCCCCCCGTGTCCCCAGCGAACACTCAAGGAACATGTAATGAGCACACAGAGAACATGGGAGGAACAAGTTATGAACACGCAACCAACATGTGAGGAACATGTAACAAACATGCAAGGAACATGTAGTGAACATCCAGAGAACATGGAAGGAACGTAATGAACACACAACTAACATGTGAGGAACATGTAATAAACATGCAACACACTGAACAGAACACAACATGTAATAAACATGCAAGGAACATGTAATAAACATGCAACACACTGAACAGAACACAACATGTAATAAACATGCAAGGAACATATAATAAACATGCAACGCACGCTGAACAGAACACATAACAAACATGTAA
>NW_011277916.1:0-417 GCF_000146605.3 Meleagris gallopavo
TGCAAATCACACAGTGGTCACCAGACAGCTATACTGCACAGAGATCCACACAATATCACACCATTCTTAGCTTAGTCCACATTGTAAAGTGCTGTTTTGTAGGAATAAAATTGTTTTGCAAAAGTAAGTGTCAGTGTAGGCACGTACTACTGAACTGTATCTCTGACAGGTGGAAAAAATCATTTGCCTCTGACAGTGAGCTTCTATTTAATAAATTGGAGCAAGCGCCTTATAGTACTGCAATGAATACCCTTACATGCAAGGTATTCTACACCAAAAGCCATACCAATTTTAATATGCTGAATGAGATATTTACAAACTGACATACCAAAAGGTAGGTAAATGTTTTAAGTAACATCAGCCTATGTTCAGTAGAATAAGTAATTGCATAGCAGAGCACATCTTAAATGAATGTCA
>NW_011277928.1:0-365 GCF_000146605.3 Meleagris gallopavo
CGGGGCCATCAGGCTCAGTATAAATAGGCGCCTCGTTTCCCAGCTGCTCTATTCCCTGCTTGGGCCTTGCTCTCCTCTGTGAAGCCAGTAAGTCCGCGCTCGCTTTGCCTTCTGTCTGCTCACTGGTCAGAATGCCTCCCGAGGAGGGGGGCTGCGTGCATTTTTCCTGCCTTGTCCTCCGCAAGCGGTCTGGGACTGCCAACCGTGCCTGTCTGTATTGGGGGAGGGGAACTGGGGAGCGTGGCTTTTCCATCTGAAACGGGGCGTTGGAGGGCTCCTTTGAAAGCCATTTGAGGCCCTGGCTGTGCGGCCAGAAATTTTAACCAGTGCCTTGGCCTCTTCTTCCACCGTCCTTGAGGCACCTT
>NW_011277934.1:0-574 GCF_000146605.3 Meleagris gallopavo
GGATGAGGAGCTGCGAGATATGGTTTAGTTTGTGGTAGCAGTGGTAATGAGAAGACGGTGGAGTAGATGATCTTACAGGTCGTTTCCAATCTTGTGATTCTGTGATTCTATGATTCTATGATAAGATCTATCTTTGGATTAAAGCAAATCCTACTTTGGTTAGCTCTTGTATAATCTGAATCCAAAATTTGTAACATTTCTAGGAAGATCTGATGCCCCTTTCTGATACTTGTGTGTGTGTAGGAAACAACAGGTGATATTTCTTAAGCTTTCAGAGATGAGAAATGACAGGCTATGAAAGCAAAGCAGAGAGAGAGCTAGAAACATCTTAAACTGTCAAGGAAAATGTATACTGGAGCTGAACTTCTGGAGGAAATGTCTTCCCTCATCCATATTTAGATGCACTTACTCACCTTCTTTAGTGCCTGTTGCCTCACTGTGTGTGAATACAAGTTAATGAATTAATAATTAGCAGCACCTCTGAAGACTTTCCCACTGGATTATGGAGTAGTATTCCTTTTGCAAGTTCTGTACGCTTAGAACGCATCAGCGCTGTGTACAGCTGAGGTGATCA
>NW_011277944.1:0-320 GCF_000146605.3 Meleagris gallopavo
GGCCCAGGGGGGGCGGGCGGGCCGGGGACCGCCGCCCGGCCGGCGTCCGGCCCCCGTCGGGCGCATTTCCTCCGCGGCGGTGCGCCGCGACCGGCTCCGGGACGGCCGGGAAGGGCTGCCGGCGGGCAGGTGGCCCGGCGCCGCGCGAGCGGCCGCCGGGTGTTAGAGCCGCCGGGCCCCGATCGTCGCCGAATCCCGGGGCCGAGGGAGAGGACCGCCGCCGCGCCCTCCCCCGGAGGGGGCGGCCCCCCGGAAGGCCACCTCCGCGCCGGACCGGCGCCCGGGCCGGCCGCGCCGCGCGCGCGCGCGTCCGCGCCGCC
>NW_011278100.1:0-446 GCF_000146605.3 Meleagris gallopavo
CAGCTGAAGAATAAAGATGTGTGTTAGCTTTGAAGTGCCTTGAGATCCAGAATATGCAGCAGAGAAAAACAGAGGAAGATCTGGATCCTTTTGTGAGCTCAGCCATTTAGTCAGCTGGATAACTGCACGTGCCATGGAGACAGGTGAAAAAGGGTCACTTGGGTGCCCTAAACGCAGGGTTCTGTTGTCGTTTAGGATGGCCTAGAAATCCTCTATGCCCTCTCTGGCCCTCACCTGATGCTCAGGAAGGAGGTGTCTATGTCAGGGATTTCCCACACACCTTACAAGCACTAGCACACATCCAGCAGCACCCCAGGCACCTTGGTCATCACCCAGGCTCTGTGTGTGAGCAACTGACTCCCTGCTGAAGGACCAAGGACTCAGAGCAGGAGCTCACATGCAGGCAACTCCTTGTGCACAGCTGAACTGAACCAGAGGAATCCCTG
>NW_011278186.1:0-397 GCF_000146605.3 Meleagris gallopavo
AGTCTCATTCTGCCAGCATGGCCGCGTAGACAAAGCCACTGCAGTCAGGTGGTGTGGTGCCAGCACCTGCAGTGGGGTCAGGAGTCAGCCAAGCAGTGGAAAAGCTTTGGGCCAAGAATAGGGTGGTTCTGGGAAGAATCCATTGAGCTGCAAGAGCAAGGTAGGCTCCATTTTGGGACTGAGTTATCTTGTTTTTGTTGACACAAACACCAGTTGTTCGCATTGATCTCAGGGCCTTGGGATCATCTGATTCTATTTTTGTTCGGCTGTCCATCTGCAAGGCAGATGGGAAGCACAGGATGAGCAGCCTCCTGCTCCTCTAACCCATGCTTACGTACCCTGCATAGCTATGCTCACCGGGTTGCTGGTCTGGTATACTTTCCATGGCCATTTGGGT
>NW_011278225.1:0-331 GCF_000146605.3 Meleagris gallopavo
CAGTTATTGGCTCTACTGCCTGCAGTGCTGAATCGGCAGCCAATAACTTCTTTTCAATCATACTGTATCTCTCTTCTGCTCCGTGCCAAACCCGAGACCAGAAGCCAATGGGGGTCCAAACAGAACTCGGGCGTTGTTGCCACAGGCCACAACCAAAGCCATCTTGAGTGATGTGAACATCTAACTCGGCTGGGAGGGTAGGATCAAATAGACCCAATGCCTGGGCTTGTTTAACTGCCAGTTTCGCCTGTTGAAAAGCGTCCTGTTCTGTTTCCCCCCAGTCCCAAAGCTGCCCCTTTTTTGTGAGTCTGGACAGTGGTCTTAGCAGCTG
>NW_011278289.1:0-553 GCF_000146605.3 Meleagris gallopavo
AAAATAACCCATTTTCTCCCACTAATCCCTGTTTTTACACCAAAATACCCCTTTTTCTATCAGAAATACCTGTTTTTTACACAAAAATACCCCTTTTTCCCACACAAATACCTGTTTTTAACCGAAAATACAACTTTTTCTCCCACAAATACCTCTTTTTACACCAAAATAACCCTTTTTCTCCCACAAATACCTGGTTTTATACCAAAATACCCCTTTTTCTCACACAAATACCTGTTTTTACACGAAAATACCCCTTTTTCTCCATCAAATACCACTTTTTACACCAAAATAACACTTTTTCTCTTAGAAATACCCGTTTCTACACGAAAATACCCCTTTTTTCTCCAAGAAATACCTGTTTTTACACAAAAATACCCCTTTTTCTCCCACAAATACCTGTTCTTACACGAAAAAACCCCTTTTTCTCCTACAAATACCCTTATTTACACCAAAATAACACTTTTTCTAACAAGAAATACCTGTTTTTCACCGAAAATACCCCTTTTTCTCCCACAAATAGCTGTTTTTACACGAAAATACCCCCATTTCT
>NW_011278377.1:0-310 GCF_000146605.3 Meleagris gallopavo
AATCCTTACCCTAAACCTACCCTAACCCTAACCCCTAATCCTAACCCTACCCCTATCCCTAACCCTAACCCTAACCCTACCCTAACCCTAACCCTTACCGTAACCCTAACCCTTATCCTAACCCTAAACCTAACCCTAACCCTAACCTAACCCTAACCCAAATCCTAACCCTTACCCTGAAACAAATATTACATTTTCTCACCAAAAATACCAGTTGTCTCCCCAGCAATATGGCAGTATTTCCTAGAAATACCAGTTTTCTCTTCCAGAACACAAACCTAACCGTAACCCTAACCCTACCCTAACCCTA
>NW_011278417.1:0-355 GCF_000146605.3 Meleagris gallopavo
CTGGTGAAAAAACGTAGAGTCTTCGGTGATAAAACTGGAATTTCTGGGGCAGAATATCATATTTTGGGAGAAAGCTACTATTTCTCGGAGAAAACGTCATATTTCTGGTTGAAAAAACGAGTATTATGGGAGAAAACGTCCTATTTCTGGTTGAAAAATGGTATTTGTGGGAGGAAACTGCAGTTCCTGGCAGAAAATGGCTATATTTTGGGAGAAAGCGGCTATTTGCGGTATAAAATGTCGTATATTTGCGATTAAACTGGCATTTCTTGGGGAAAATATCATTTTTTTTGGGAAAAATCTACTATTTCTTGGAAAAGGTGTCGTGTTTTGGGGAAGAAATCTGGTATTTCTG
>NW_011278436.1:0-498 GCF_000146605.3 Meleagris gallopavo
TCTTGGTCTGGCTCGTCAGGAATGAAATCGGGGCTATGTAGCATTTCCACCACAGCATATTCTCTTAAATAAAAGATGCCTTCTTCCATATCAGCCCATTTCTTTTTCTCAGGCATCAGATCATCTTTGAAGGGGTATCTTTCTTTTACAGCTAACAACATCCGCTTCCAGAGGGTAAAGGCCTGGTTCTGGCATGTACTAATACCTCTGTCAATGGCTGAGTCCCTGGCAATGCCACCCAGTTGGCGAGCTTCTCTACTATCCAGCCACACACTGTTGGCCCCATTGTCCCAACATCGAAGTAACCAAGTGGCAATAGGCTCATTTGGGTGACGTGAAAAGTCTTTTCTCAGACTTCGAATTTCATTCATTTTCAGAGATCGATCAACAATAGTAACGATATCTTGCTCACCTCTTACTCTTTCGGGACTTCTTGTTGCCCTCATTGGCGCCGGTGACCGTGGTCTTACTGAGGGCCCCTCCCCTGGACTTAGGGGT
>NW_011278483.1:0-780 GCF_000146605.3 Meleagris gallopavo
AGCTGCTTTGTTTCCGGGAGAAAAATAGCATTCTCTGGGGAGAAGATGTCCTGTTTTGGATGGAAAAGTAGTACTTGTGGGAGAAGCTGTCCAATGTTTGGGCCCAAGGTAGCATTACTGGGAGGTAATGTCATTGTATTGGAGAGGGGAGGTATTTGTTGGGGAGAATGTGTTCTTTTTGGAAGCCAACGGTGTACTTTGGGGGGAAAAAGCGGCCTTTCTGGGAGAAAGTGTCCTAGTTTGGGGAGAAAGTGTCATAGTGCGGAGTGTAGTGTAGCAGATTAGGGGGAATTGGGGAGGTATTCCTAAGAGAACTGTCATTTCTGGGTGAAAAGGTCTTATGTGGGGGGGAAAAGGTGAGGAATGTGTGAGAAAGGTGGTGTTTCTGGGAGTAAATGCCATCTTTTGGGGGCTAGAAATGGTCTTTCTGGTGGGATGTGCCACATCTTTGTGAGGCAATCGGTGTTTGTGAGGGCCAATGGCATATATTCTGGATCAAAATGGTCTTTCCGCAGTAAAATGCCAAAAGTCTGGGAGTAAGTGTCATCATGAGGAATGTAATGGAGTGTAATTGGGAGGAACTGGGAGGAATTTCTCGGAGTCGTGGTCTTTGTGGGTGCATATGTCCCATTTAGGGAAGGAAAGGAGTATTTCTTAGCAGAACTGCCATAGCATTTAGGGAAAATGTCCTATCCTTGGGAGACAAGTGGTATTAGTGGGAGAAGATGTCCTATTCTTGGTTGCAAGTGTCCTATTTGGACTTGTCATCTAGTCTTTTTG
>NW_011278507.1:0-400 GCF_000146605.3 Meleagris gallopavo
TTCTCACAGAAATACCAGGATTCTCCCCAAAAATAGGACATTTTCTGCTAGGAATTGCAGTTTTCGGCCAGAAATACCACATTTTCTCACAGAAATACCAGTTTTCCCTCCGAAAATAGGTCATTTTCTCCTAGAAAGTGGAGACTTTCCCCCAAAATATGCCATTTTCACCCAGAAATTGCAATATTCTACCCAGAAATATCACATTTTCACCCAGAAATACCAGCTTTCTCCCTGAAATATTACATTTTGTTCCAGAAATACCAGTCTTCTCACCCAAAACACGTTTCCTACCAGAAATACAAGGATTCTCCCCCAAGAGTGTGACATTTTCTGCCAGGAATTGCAGTTTTCTCCCAGAAATATCACATTTTCTCACAGAAATACCGGTTTTCCCTCC
>NW_011278525.1:0-339 GCF_000146605.3 Meleagris gallopavo
CTCCGAATATAGGACATCTTCTCTCAGAAACGGCAGTTTCCCCCCCCAAAATACGCCATTTTCACCCAGAAACTGCAGTATTCTCCCCTGAAATATCACGTTTTCTTCCAGAAATAGCAGATTTCTCCATGAAATATGACATTTTGGAACAGAAATACCAGTTCTCTCACAACAAAATCAGCGTTTTCTACCAGAAATACCAGTTTTCTCCCGGAAATGTGCTATTTAACTCTCAGAAATGGCAGTTTTCTCCCCAAAAATATGGTATTTTCTCCAACAAGTGACAGTTTTATCACAAAATACGACATTTTCCACCACAAATACCAGTTTCTCCCAAAA
>NW_011278533.1:0-733 GCF_000146605.3 Meleagris gallopavo
GATCTTGTTCCTTGCTGCAAGCATTCCTTTCCTGTTCAGATTATGTTTCTTGGCTTTGCTTTCAGTTGCTCCTTTGCTTTCCATTCTTTGCCTTGCCTTGCTTTGCCTTCCTTGTCTCCTTACCCATGCCATTCCTCTTAGCTTGCCTTCACTTACCTGATGCTGTCTCTCTGCCTTGACTGTTGTGTTTTTCCTTTCCAGGCTTCTGGAAGTGCAGGCAGCTCTCGGCTTTCGTGCAGTGCTTGCTGCATTTGCAGCTCCTTCTTGGTTTCCCAGGTGGGTCCCCGCCTCGTGGGCATCCTTGCCTCTTGCCTTGTGCTGGCCTGGAGGCTTTTGCTCTGCTGGCTGGGTGGATCCATGCCCGGTAGCTACCCTTCCCTCCTCCTTGGCATGACTGCCAGTGCTTTGCCTTCCTCCAGAGAGGTGTTTTGTTCCGACTGGCAGCCACAGACTCCTTCTGGGCTGGCGACCCTGCAGGTGCATGTGTGGTGGAGGCAGCAGCATGCCCGGTAGCTACCCTTTCCTCGTCCCGGGCACGGATGCCAAGATTTTGGCCTCCTGCACACTCGGTGGTCATCTGTGCTTTGCCATGACCTTGTATTTTTTTGCATTTTCATGTTGCTGCAGAGGCTGCTGCTGCTGCATGGGTTGATGTTGGTTTCCTCGGTTTGTTTCCGTGTTGTTTTTCTGTTGGTTTCTGTCCTTGGTTCCTGCTCTTCTGCATTGCAATGCT
>NW_011278534.1:0-437 GCF_000146605.3 Meleagris gallopavo
CAGAAATACCGGATTTTGCCCCCAAAACATGACATTTTCTCCCAGAAATACGTGTTTTCTCCCAAAATATGATATTTTAGTCCAGAAATACCAGTTTTATCACAGAAGACTCAGCGTTTTCGACCAGAAACACCGGTTTTCACCTAAAAAATGACATTTTCTCCCAGAAATACCAGTTTTCTTCCCCAAAATATGACATTTTCTCTCAGAAATAGTAGATTGCTCCCCAAAAATATGGTACTTTCTACCACAAATACCCGTTTTCTCCCAAAAGTAAGCCACTTTCTGCCAGGAACTACAGTTTCCTCCCACAAAAACCATTTTTTCAACCAGAATTATGACGTTTTCTCTCAGAAATACTAGATTCTGCCCCCAAAACATGGCATTTTCTCCCAGAAATACGCGTTTTCTCCCAAAATGTGATGTTCTGCACCAGA
>NW_011278546.1:0-303 GCF_000146605.3 Meleagris gallopavo
ATGGAGCCTGTCTTGCTCCCAGAAATTGCAGGTAATCTCCCTTCCTCTTCCCCAAAGCTTTTCCAGTGTTTTGCTGACTCCTGACCCCACTGCAGGTGCTGGCACCAAACCACCTGATTGCAGTGGCTTATCAACACGGCGTTGCTGGCAGAATGAGCCTGAAATGGCCATGGAAACCAAATCCAGACCAGCAACCCGGTGAGCAGGGCTGTGCAGGGGAGGGCAGTGTGGGGAAGGGGAGCAGGAGGCTGCTCCTCCTGTGCTTCCCATCTGCCTTGCAGATGGACAGCCCAACACCAATGG
>NW_011278562.1:0-508 GCF_000146605.3 Meleagris gallopavo
AAAAAAAAATACAGTAGAAAAGCACAGAAAAAAAAAAAGAAACGCAAAGAAAAATCAAAACCATACAGTGCAATATCATGGCAAAGTAAAGCATTCAAACAGGGAAAGTGAAAGGAAAAAAAGCCAACTAAAGCTAAACAGAGTAAATGAAAAAAAAGCGAGGAAAAAATAAAAAAGCAAAGGAAAGAGAAGCAAAACTGAAAGGAAAACAAAGCAAAGAATGAAAACTAAAAAGCCATGCAGAGGAATGCGAAGGTATCCGTGCCACTGAGACAGAACTGCAACAGCACCAAGCACAGAAGGAAAGCGCGGGGAACAGGCTTGAGTTAAACGAGTCAGAAAGAGAAAAAGGAGCAAACAGAAGATGAAGTCAATTCAAAACCAAGAACTAAAAAAACCAAGGAAAAACAAAAGCAAAGGGAAGAAGTGGGAACAAGCAGAGTAGAAAGGAAAGCAAAGCAAAGCAAGAAAACTAGAAAGCAATGCGAAGCAACGTGAAGCAGAGGTG
>NW_011278571.1:0-641 GCF_000146605.3 Meleagris gallopavo
TTTTCCTCCGAGCATGCACAAGCGTAGCCATGGAGAACAACACCAAAAAAGAATTGCCGCTCGAAATGAAGGCAGAGACGTCGTATTCACAGCTAGGCCTAGTGCATTCTGCATGTACCCGAGGCGAAGTGCAAACCGCTCCTCTCCGACGTGCGGACACGAGACCGCTCGCGCGTCGGAGAAAAGCAGCAGGCACAAGTCGCCCGTTCTCGGCAAGTGAGAAACACGAGAGCGCTGCTGACGGCTGAAAGCGGCACTCGGGGAGAAGCGCGATTTCTCGACCAGCGTCGGCAAACTCTCCGGAGCGGTTCAGCGCGAGTGCCGCTTTCTACGCATGAGAGCGAAGCAGTGCAATTCCGATGCCGAGAACGTGCGAATTCAGCCTCCTGCACTACCTCCGTAGGGAGGTTTTTTCTCCGGCAGGCCCAGAAAGGATCGCTCCCCATTTCTGTCACGCTCTCTCTCCCTGGGAGCGAAACAAATGTCGCTCCCCGAACTTCCAACAGCCTTATTAGAGAGGGTTTTGCTCTCCACTCTTTTCCTCCGAGCATGCACAAGCGTACCCATGGAGAACAACACCAAAAAAGAATTGCCGCTCGAAATGAAGGCAGAGACGTCGTATTCACAGCTAGGCCTAGTGC
>NW_011278572.1:0-423 GCF_000146605.3 Meleagris gallopavo
AGAGATTGGTCTTTGTTTGCTGCTTTGCTGTGCCTACCTGCCTGCTCCCTGTGCTTGCTGCATCTCATCCTCTCGTTTTTTCATGGCATTTGAACTTGTAGTTTCACTTGTAAATGTGAGAGCGGAGCTGGATAAGGGGAGGGTAAGTTGCTTCTTTATTTTCTGTTCTCCCAGGTGGGTCTGTATATTTTGTGCCCAAGTTGTGGCAGCTCTGTAACTGGGAATGTTCCTAGTGGTCATAAAAGACTGTGCTGCCAGCACAGAATTTGGCCACAGGCCTGCCTGCTGGATTAAATTCTGTAGGTTGATTATATGCTATTTGAGATGGCACGTTCTGTTTATTTTTTCCACCGATCAGGTTTTGAGGTTGCTGAGATGCGCTGATTAATCAATCACTTGCAGCTTGTTTGAGCTTGAAGCAGC
>NW_011278579.1:0-376 GCF_000146605.3 Meleagris gallopavo
AAAAGTCTTCAGGTCTGGCATTCTAGGCTTGATTTTGAATCTGCAAACTCTAGTATTCTCGAGCAACTCCATCCTGTCCGTGGATTAGATTTCATACTCCATTGTAAACCTGCTTTTAAGAATTGGTATTGCAAGAAATGATTCTTGAGGTCCCTTCCAACCCGGGCCATTCTGTGATTCTGTGACTAGGAAAGGCGTTACAACGGAGGTGTGATGGTGGGAGGACTGGGCAGAGCAGAGAGGTACTATAAAGGAAGGGAAGAAGATGCTCCCCATATCAGAAGATTCCAGGTGCAGGAGGGAAAAAAGCATCACCAAGGAGGGACCTCCAGAAGGAGATCCTTCCCAGCTGCAGTCAGCCCTTGCATGAGCTCTG
>NW_011278581.1:0-301 GCF_000146605.3 Meleagris gallopavo
AAGCCACAGCCACAGCCAGACAGGCTGGAATTGGCCCCGAGGCCTAAAGTCACAGTCTAAGAGGCCGGCACCGGTCCTGGGGCTTAAAGCCACAGTCACAGCCCAAGAGGCTGGCAGCAGCCCCAGGGCCCAAAGTCACATCCCGAGAGGCCTGCACTGGCCCCGAGGCCTAAAGCCCAGCCAGAGCACAAGAGGCCAGCACCAGCTTAGGGCCTAAAGCCACAGCTGGAGAGCCGGCACTGGCCCTGGGCCTAAAGCCACCTCCAGAGAGGCCGGCACCAGGCATACGGGTGTGCATTCC
>NW_011278591.1:0-408 GCF_000146605.3 Meleagris gallopavo
GGTGCACGGCCGGGGCTGACCCGCCCTCCGGGACCGGCGGACGAGCGGACGGGGAACAACGAGACCCCGCCGCGGAAGGCGGACGTGCTAGAGGAGAACGCGACCTCGAGACGGGCGCGGCCCTCCGCTCGGGGGCCCTCTCCCGGGGCGGCGCGCTCCGCAGCGGGCGGGGACGCGGCAGGAAAACCGACGCGGGCTGCGGCGGCCCGAAAGCGGAGGGGGGACCGGCGGACGCCCCCGGTCCCCACGCCCCGGCGACTCCGGCGCAGCCCCCCTCTCTTGTCTCTCTCTCGCTTTCTCTCTCTGCGTCTCCGTGCTCGGCTCACAGCTTCCCAACGGTTTTCCTCGGTTGCCACCCCGCCGGCTCGCTGCTCGCGGCCGGCCACCCGACGGGCCCCGAACCGAGGC
>NW_011278618.1:0-536 GCF_000146605.3 Meleagris gallopavo
AAGGACCCCTTTTCACACCAAAAATACCACACTTGCCCTCCAAGAGAAGTCAGTCTTTCCCACTATTGCCCACTTTTCTACCACGTACTTGTCATTTTCTCCCAGAAATACCACATTTCACTTGGAAATTGGGCCTGTGACTTCCAAAAAGATGATATTTTCTCCAAGGCATACCTGTTTTCTTCAAACTACCGCACGTTTTCTCCCAAAAAGACTAGATGACAAGACCAAATAGGACACTTGCAACCAAGAATAGGACATCTTCTCCCACTAATACCACTTGTCTCCCAAGGATAGGACATTTTCCCTACATGCTATGGCAGTTCTGCTAAGAAATACTCCTTTCCTTCCCTAAATGGGACATATGCACCCACAAAGACCACGACTCCGAGAAATTCCTCCCAGTTCCTCCCAATTACACTCCATTACATTCCTCATCATGACACTTACTCCCAGACTTTTGGCATTTTACTGCAGAAAGACCATTTCGATCCAGAATATATGCCATTGGCCCTCACAAACACCGATTGCCTCAC
>NW_011278622.1:0-336 GCF_000146605.3 Meleagris gallopavo
GTGGGAGAAAAAGGGGTTTTTTCGTGTAAAAACAGGTATTTGTGGGAGAAAAAGGGGTATATTCATGTAAAAACTGGTATTTGTGTTAGAAAAAGGGGTATTTTTGTGTAAAAACGGGTATATGTGGGAGAGAAAGGGGTATTTTTGAGTAAAAACAGGTATTTGTGGGAGAAAAAGGGGTATTTTCGTGTAAAAACAGGTATTTGTGGGTGAAAAGGGGTATTTTTGTGTACAAACGGGTATTTGTGGGAGAAAAAGGGTATATTCGTGTAAAAAGAGGTATTTCTTAGAGAAAAAGTGGTATTTTGGTGTAAAAACAGGTATTTGTGTGAGAAA
>NW_011278626.1:0-315 GCF_000146605.3 Meleagris gallopavo
TCACACACCCCATGTGACGTCACACACCCATTGTGACATCACAAAACCCAAATGACATCACGACACCCAAGTGATGCAATACCCCCAAAGTGACGTCACACACCCCTAAAATGACGTCACACACCCCATGTGACGTCACAACCAGCAAGTGACGTCACACACCCATAAATGACGTCACACACCCCATGTGACATCACACACCCCAAATGACGTCACAAAACCCATATGACGACACACACCCCCAAAATGACATTACACAACCCCAAAAAAGACGTCACAAACCCCATGTGATGTCACACAACCACATGTGATGTC
>NW_011278638.1:0-576 GCF_000146605.3 Meleagris gallopavo
AAATATCATATTTTTGTGGAAAAATCTACTATTTCTTGGAAAAGGTGTCATTTTTAAGGGAAGAAATCTGGTATTTCTGGAGAAAATGTCATGTTTGGGGATAAAAATAGGTATTTCTGGTGAAAAAACGTAGAGTCTTCGGTGATAAAACTGGAATTTCTGGGGCAGAATACCGTATTTTGGGAGAAAGCTACTATTTCTCGGAGAAAACGTCATATTTCTGGTTGAAAAACGGTATTGATGGGAGAAAACGTCCTATTTCTGGTTGAAAAATGGTATTTGTGGGAGGAAGCTGCAGTTCCTGGTAGAAAATGGCATATTTTTGGGAGAAAGCGGCTATTTGCGGTATAAAATGTCGTATATTTGCGATAAAACTGGCATTTCTTGAAGAAAATATCATATTTTTGGGGAAAAATCTACTATTTCTTGGAAAAGATGTCATGTTTTGGGGAAGTAATCTGGTATTTCTGGAGAAAATGTCATGTTTGGGATAAATAGGTATTTCTGGTAGAAAAAAGTGAGTCTTCGGTGAATAAAAACTGGAAATTTCTGGAGCAAAAATATCATATTTTGTAA
>NW_011278664.1:0-388 GCF_000146605.3 Meleagris gallopavo
TTTTCCCCAAAAAATACGCCATTTTCACCCAGAAATTGCAATATTCTACCCAGAAATATCACATTTTCACCCAGAAACACCAGCTTTCTCCCTGAAATATTACATTTTGTTCCAGAAATACCAGTTTTCTCACCCAAAACACGTTTCCTACCAGAAATACCATGATTCTCCCCAAGAATGTGACATTTTCTGCCAGGAATTGCAGTTTTCTCCCAGAAATATCACATTTTCTCACAGAAATACCGGTTTTCCCTCCGAAAATAGGACATCTTCTCTCAGAAACGGCAGTTTCCCCCCCAAAATACGCCATTTTCACCCAGAAATTGCAGTATTCTCCCCAGAAATAGCACGTTTTCTTCCGGAAATAGCAGATTTCTCCATGAAATAT
>NW_011278703.1:0-322 GCF_000146605.3 Meleagris gallopavo
TGACATTTTCACCCAGGAATTGCAGTATTCTCCCCAGAAATATCACGTTTTCTTCCAGAAATAGCAGATTTCTCCCTGGAATATTACATTTTGTTCCAGAAACACCAGTTTTCTCACCCAAAACACGTTTCCTACCAGAAATACAAGGATTCTCCCCAGTAATGTGACATTTCACCAGGAATTGCAGTATTCTCCCAGAATATCACGTTTCTTCCAGAATAGCAGATTTCTCCCTGAATATTACATTTTGTTCCAGAACACCAGTTTTCTCACCCAAACACGTTTCCTACCAGAAATACAAGGATTTCCTCCCCCACGTAAT
>NW_011278706.1:0-458 GCF_000146605.3 Meleagris gallopavo
GGCTGCAAAATGAAATCAGAAGAGACGCAGAACATAATTTAAACACAACAAGGATGCACACAATGCCCTTAAAAACACCACCGCATGGATGCAATTAGCACATTAATTACAGCCATCCAGCTTGAGATCCTCCAGAAAAGCAGAGCTCACAGCTCTGAAAGAAAGCAGGAATCACTCACCCCATTCTAAGGGCTCACCCCACACCCCAAAGGAAGCAGTCTCCAGATTCAGATGCTGCTCTTACACCTAGCAGCCCTTCAGCACACTTCGGATCCCCCAAAAAGACAAGATCACAGCCCTGAAAGAAAAAAAGAAACCACTTACCCCATTCCAAGGACCAATACTCCCCCACACTCTCAAGTGAAGGAAGGAGCTTCCAGGTCCAAATACCTACCAGCCCTTAAGTACGCTCAGGGTTCCCTGCTAAAATAAGAGAGAGAGCAGCTCCACAATGGAGG
>NW_011278709.1:0-306 GCF_000146605.3 Meleagris gallopavo
GCTACTGATGCCACTTGGAGTAAGTGGATTGCGCTGATTACGCAGCGATCGCGGATGGGGAATCTCAACCGTCCAGGAATCCTAGAGGTGATCATGGACTGGCCTGAAGGCAAAAAGTATGGAACACCGCCAGCAGAAGAGATATCACGTGCTAAAGAGGCCCCACCATATAATGAACTACCCGAAAATGAGAAGACATATGCCCTATTCACAGATGGATCGTGTTGTATTGTGGGGAAACACCGCAGATGGAAAGCCGCTGTGTGGAGCCCCACACGACAAGTTGCAGAGGCCACTGAAGGAAAA
>NW_011278730.1:0-497 GCF_000146605.3 Meleagris gallopavo
AGGACAAGAGAATGTAATAGTGAAAACAGTGCAAGACCAGAGACAATCAAGACACAGAACAAAGAGGATAGGCAGCCTTCTGGGCACCATGAAGCGCAATTCAGAGCTCTGGGGGAACCCTATTGTGCCAGGCTCTGGAATGGGTAAACGCTGGCGGGTGTGCATCGCCCTTACCTGCTGGGCAGACAATGACCAGTCAGCAAAGTGAGGTTCCGGGGCATGCCGGGAAATGCACATTCCACTTCCTTGCTGTTTCCACCAAGACCAACACATCTCTCCGGGCAGTTGTTACGGCACTTGGGAGCACAACAGCTCTGCTGCCACCTGTTGGACACAATACAGTCATGAAGGCACTGCCCTGCATCCGGGCCTCTTGCACAAACCTGTGCTCCTTGCTCGGAGCACATGGCTGCACTCTGTGCACGATGTTGCTTACCACCAGAGAAGGCTCAGGTACCCAACACCATTTTGGCTTCCATCTCGTCTGAGAACTGCTC
>NW_011278737.1:0-312 GCF_000146605.3 Meleagris gallopavo
AGAACAAGATGCAAAAGCAGTTGCATCACAAACACTCCTTTCATCCTGTCTACTTCAACAGACAACACTGACGGGCCAGCTCTCCTGCCCTCTTACCTCAGCCTCTGCACACCATCCTACTCTGCTGAGCATTAGGCTGGCACAGGGATGCAGCTCTTTCTAGGCTCTCCCGATGCAGCCCGTGGCACCAGTACCTGTGTGCCACATGGATCTGAAAGCATTCTGCCTTCTGTGACATGCCCATGCCGTCACAATGCCAGTTGCCAGTACCACCTGCACATCATGCAACAATACCACAGTCCTTTTGACTAA
>NW_011278748.1:0-642 GCF_000146605.3 Meleagris gallopavo
CTCACCCCACACCCCAAAGGAAGCAGTCTCCAGATTCAGATGCTGCTCTTACACCTAGCAGCCCTTCAGTGCACTTACCATCCCCCAAAAAGACAAGATCACAGCCCTGAAAGAAAAAAAGAAACCACTTACCCCATTCCAAGGACCAATACTCCCCCACACTCTCAAGTGAAGGGAGCAGCTTCCAGCTCCAAATACCTACCAGCCCTTAAGGACGCTCAGGGTTCCCTAGCTAAAAAACAGAGAGAGCAGCTCCACAATGGAGGAGAAAAAAAAAATAAAAAAAAATCACTCACTCCATCACCAAGAACAAGGCATACTCCAAAGGAAGCACTCCCCAGGTTCAGATGCTGCCCCTACTCTTCCCAGCCCTTACATGGGATCAGGGAGGGGTGGAGCCTGGCTCTGCCCCACTCCACAGCCAAACTGCCCCCAGCTGTGCTCGCAGGGCTGCACCCCGCCCCAGGTGTTGCCACAAAAACAGGAGGGCAAGGGAATGCCCAGGCAAAGGCAAGGGCCAAGAGAACATGGAAGGAAATGCCAAGGATGACGGCCCAGACAATACGGCAGGGAACGCCAAAACTCAACGCCGACATGAATGTGGCAACACAAAGCCAAGGGGAATGGCCAAGAGAATGGGGC
>NW_011278749.1:0-574 GCF_000146605.3 Meleagris gallopavo
ATTCACATCCCAGATGGAATGGCTAATTTTACAAACAACACAACGTTCAGACCAGTCTCCAGGCTTCCTTATCGGTTTGTCAGACGGTTTTCGAATTCTGAATTAATACTCATGGGCGCGCTATTGCTTTCCTGGATTGTGATTATATTCCTTTACAAAGGGAAGGAGTCTCCTCCAGAACCAGAGAGTGCTGACTGGCAGGGAATATGGAGAGGTTTAGGAAAGATCTTAAAAGCAAGGGGACCCGCAGTGTCATGGGATTTTACACTTGAACATCTGTGGGATCCTGAGAAACTAAGTCAGTATTTGAGTCAGGGACAGCGCGGCTTACATAACTCTAAGGAGGTACAACTTATTTGGGGTTTGGCTTGTGCTTACCGCGCCCTATATAATACTATTCTGGAGAGAGAGAGTTTCCGAGCTGAGGTTCAGGCCAAAGTGGAGAATCTCCAAGTCAAATCTGATCAGTTACAAGAGACACCAGTAACAATATCAGTTGCTCCTGTGGAAGGCAAGAAATGGAAACGAGTGTCCACGCGTCTAGAACGGAAAAAAGAAGAAGCGGAGGAGGAGG
>NW_011278754.1:0-514 GCF_000146605.3 Meleagris gallopavo
CTCCCAGTAATGCTACCTTGGGCCCAAACATTGGACAGCTTCTCCCACAAGTACTACTTTTCCATCCAAAAGAGGACACCTTCTCCCCAAAGAATGCTATTTTCTCCCGGAAACAAAGCAGCTTTCTCACAAATGGGTGGCATTTTCCAACCAACTATGCTACTCTCTCCCAGAAAGAGCACTTTTCTGACAAGTACCTTCCCTTTTCTCTCAAAAATACTGCTAGACACTCCTCAACAGGACATTTTCTCCCATCTACACCCCGTTTTCTCCCCAAAGGACCCCTTTTCACACCAAAAATACCACACTTGCCCTCCAAGAGAAGTCGGTCTTTCCCACTATTGCCCACTTTTCTCCCACGTACTTGTCATTTTCTCCCAGAAATACCACATTTCACTTGGAAATTGGGCCTGTGCTTCCAAAAAGATGGTATTTTCTCCCAGGCATACCTGTTTTCTTCAAACTACCGCACGTTTTCTCCCAAAAAGACTAGATGACAAGACCAAATAGGACA
>NW_011278758.1:0-512 GCF_000146605.3 Meleagris gallopavo
GGAAACGAAACGCGGTGATTCAATACTGCCGGGTTGTTACGGGGTTCCTGCAGTCTGGGATTCTAGTCTGAGGAGTGCATGAGGACGCTACGAGGATAGCAGCTCCTGTGAGTGTAAGTTCTGTTATGTCAGATTCGGTGATTGGTTCCCAGTTCCAGATTCTTTTGATTCTGTGATGATTCTGGGCTTCAAATGTGTGGTGGTGACTCTGATTCCTCACTAAGAGTACAGACCCCCAGACTTGTAGCTACGCAATACGATGCATTTCCACATCCAGCCCTGTGCACAGTGTGTGGCATAGTTCTGAGTGCCTGACAAACCCAAGCAAAATCAATTTCTGTAGCTTATTTAAAATATATATATATATGTATATTTGCTTTAGTTTCTGCTCCCCGTTCCATTTATTTACGTTCTCCCTTGCTTCATATGTAACTTCCAACCTTGGCATTTTGCAGATAATACCTTTTCCCCCTCTCATCCTTCGATGGCTCCTGATGGTCCCTTGTTTCTCA
>NW_011278768.1:0-511 GCF_000146605.3 Meleagris gallopavo
GTTGCAGAGGCCACTGAAGGAAAAGGAGAATCGAGCCAATTTGCAGAGGTAAAGGCTGTCCAACTGGCCTTGGTTGTTGCTGAACGGGAGAGGTGGCCAATGCTTTATGTTTACACTGACTCGTGGATGGTGGCAAATGCTCTATGGGGGTGGTTACAGCAGTGGGAGCAAAACAACTGGCAAAGAAAGGGTAAACCTATTTGGGCTGCTGACCTGTGGAAAGATATTGCTGCCCGAATAAAGAATATGGTTATAAAGGTGCGTCACGTAGATGCCCATGTGCCCAAGAATAGGGCTACTGAAGAGCAGCAAAATAACCATCAGGTAGACAGAGCTGCCAGAATTGAGGTGGCCCAAACAGATCTGGACTGGCAGAACAAGGGTGAATTATTTCTAGCCCGATGGGCCCATGAGACCTCAGGCCATCAAGGGAGAGATGCGACATATAAGTGGGCTAGAGACCGAGGGGTGGATTTAACTATGGATGCTATTGTGCAAATCATTCACGACT
>NW_011278771.1:0-423 GCF_000146605.3 Meleagris gallopavo
CACTGCCTCCAGTGAGTCAGATGTCAGCAGGAGATCATCAATATAGTGATACAAGTTAACATGATCCGGTTTTTCCCAGTCGGCCAGGTCGCGCGCCACTAGATGATGACAATATGTTGGTGAATGAATGCACGTACCCCTGTGGCAGGACCTGAAAGGTCCACTGCCTGCCTCCCCATGTGAATGCAAATTGATCTTGCGATTCTTCAGGAATTGGGATACTGAAGAACGCCTTTGCTAAATGTAGGACACAACGAGAGGTTTATCTCCCTACTCAATGTGTCCATTAGGGAAGCAATATTGGGTACGGCTGCATGAATAGGAGGCGTGACCTTCTTTAATTCCCTATAATCTACTGTCATTCTCCATGTGCCATCCAACTTTCGCACTGGCCATATGTGGGAATTGTATGGGCTGTTGTAA
>NW_011278807.1:0-468 GCF_000146605.3 Meleagris gallopavo
GGTTTCTCCCCGAAAATATGACATTTTCTCCCAAAAATACCACTTTTCCCACACAGCATATGACATTTTCTCCCAGAAATGCCTGCTTTCTCCCCCAGAATACGACATTTTCTCCCAGGACTACCTGCTTTCTCCAAAAAACGGGACAATTTTCGCCCAGAAATACCACTTTCTCCAGAAAAATATGACAGTTGGGGCCAGAATTACCAGTTTCCTCACCCCAAAATATGACATTTCGAGCCTGAAATAACAGTTTACTCACCCAAAGTGTGACATTTTCTTCCACAAATCCCAGGGTTGTCCAAAAAAATATCGAATTTTCTTGCAGGAATACCAGTTTACTCCCCCCAAATAGGACATTTCCTCTCCGATATGACAGTTTTCCTGACAGAAAATTTGAAAATTTCCCCCAGAAACACTAGCTTTCTCCCAGAATTAGGACATTTCCTGCCAGAAATAACACTTTTC
>NW_011278812.1:0-366 GCF_000146605.3 Meleagris gallopavo
CACTATGACACTTTCTCCCCAAACTAGGACACTTTCTCCCAGAAAGGCCGCTTTTTCCCCCCAAAGTACACCGTTGGCGTCCAAAAAGAACACATTCTCCCCAAGAAATACCACCCTTCTCCAATACAATGACATTACCTCCCAGTAATGCTACCTTGGGCCCAAAACATTGGACAGCTTCTCCCACAAGTACTACTTTTCCATCCAAAAAGAGGACATCTTCTCCCCAAAGAATGCTATTTTCTCCCGGAAACAAAGCAGCTTTCTCACAAAATGGGTGGCATTTTCCAACCAACTATGCTACTCTCTCCCAGAAAGAGCACTTTTCTGACAAGTACCTTCCCTTTTCTCTCAAAAATCTGCTAG
>NW_011278819.1:0-473 GCF_000146605.3 Meleagris gallopavo
GTGCATGCTCGGAGGAAAAGAGTGGAGAGCAAAACCCTCTCTAATAAGGCTGTTGGAAGTACGGGGAGCGACATTTGTTTCGCTCCCAGGGAGAGAGAGCGTGACAGAAAGTGGGGAGCGATCCTTTCTGGCCTGCGGAGAAAAAACCTCCCTACGGAGGTAGTGCAGGAGGCTGAATTCGCACGTTCTCGGCATCGGAATTGCACTGCTTCGCTCTCATGCGTAGAAAGCGGCACTCGCGCTGAACCGCTCCGGAGAGTTTGCCGACGCTGGTCGAGAAATCGCGCTTCTCCCCGAGTGCCGCTTTCAGCCGTCAGCAGCGCTCTCGTGTTTCTCACTTGCCGAGAACGGGCGACTTGTGCCTGCTGCTTTTCTCCGACGCGCGAGCGGTCTCGTGTCCGCACGTCGGAGAGGAGCGGTTTGCACTTCGCCTCGGGTACATGCAGAATGCACTAGGCCTAGCTGTGAATACG
>NW_011278834.1:0-649 GCF_000146605.3 Meleagris gallopavo
CGCGACGAGTAGGAGGGCCGCTGCGGTGAGCCTGGAAGCCTGGGGCGCGGGCCCGGGTGGAGCCGCCGCAGGGGCAGATCTTGGTGGTAGTAGCAACTATTCAAACGAGAGCTTTGAAGGCCGAAGTGGAGCAGGGTTCCATGTGAACAGCAGTTGAACATGGGTCAGTCGGTCCTAAGCGATAGGCGAGCGCCGTTCTGAAGGGACGGGCGATGGCCTCCGTTGCCCTCGGCCGATCGAAAGGGAGTCGGGTTCAGATCCCCGAATCCGGAGCGGCGGAGACGGGCGCCGCGAGGCGCCCAGTGCGGTAACGCAAGCGATCCCGGAGAAGCCGGCGGGAGCCCCGGGGAGAGTTCTCTTTTCTTTGTGAAGGGCCGGGCGCCCTGGAACGGGTTCGCCCCGAGAGAGGGGCCCGCGCCTTGGAAAGCGTCGCGGTTCCGGCGGCGTCCGGTGAGCTCTCGCTGGCCCGTGAAAATCCGGGGGAGAGGGTGTAAATCTCGCGCCGGGCCGTACCCATATCCGCAGCAGGTCTCCAAGGTGAACAGCCTCTGGCATGTTGGACCAATGTAGGTAAGGGAAGTCGGCAAGCCGGATCCGTAACTTCGGGATAAGGATTGGCTCTAAGGGCTGGGTCGGTCGGGCTGGGGCG
>NW_011278836.1:0-577 GCF_000146605.3 Meleagris gallopavo
CCACACCTCACCACCCTTCAATCTCACCAAACCCCCCTCCAATCTGACCTAGATACTCTCATAATCGAACGAGACAGGCTCCGAGCTGAACTGGAGGATGAGAGCATTGGAACTGACCAACCTGATCAACTACAGGAAGCACCACAATTGATGTCAGTTGCCCTGTAAGAGGACGGAAAATGAAACGAATCTCGACTCAGTTAGAAGAGAAGAAAGAAGAGGAGAGAGGTCCAGAGGAGTGGCTCCAAGATCCACAAGAAGCACCCCTAAGTCCAGGGGAGGGGCCCTCAGTAAGACCACGGTCACCGGCGCCAATGAGGGCAACAAGAAGTCCCGAAAGAGTAAGAGGTGAGCAAGACATCGTTACCATTGTTGATCGATCTCTGAAAATGAATGAAATTCGAAGTCTGAGAAAAGACTTCTCACGTCACCCAAATGAGCCTATTGCCACTTGGTTACTTCGATGTTGGGACAATGGGGCCAACAGCGTGTGGCTGGATAGTAGAGAAGCTCGCCAACTGGGTGGCATTGCTAGGGACTCAGCCATTGACAGAGGTATTAGTACATGCCAGAACCA
>NW_011278837.1:0-307 GCF_000146605.3 Meleagris gallopavo
GGATCACCTGCTTCCATTGGTGTTGGGCTGTCCATCTGCAAGGCAGATGGGAAGCACAGGAGGAGCAGCCTCCTGTTCCTCTCCCCCACACTGCCCTCCCCTGCATAGCCCTGCTCACCGGGTTGCTGGTCTGGATTTGGTTTCCATGGCCATTTCAGACTCATTCTGCCAGCAACTCCTCGTTAAGGAAGCCACTGCAATCAGGTGGTTTGGTGCCAGCACCTGCAGTGGGGTCAGGAGTCAGCAAAGCACTGGAAAAGCTTTGGGGTAAGAGCAGGGGAGATTTCCTGGATTTTGGGAGCAAGAC
>NW_011278842.1:0-475 GCF_000146605.3 Meleagris gallopavo
CTACGTTTTTCACCAGAAATACCTATTTTATCCCCAAACATGACATTTTCTCCAGAAATACCAGATTTATTCCTTTAAATATGACACCTTTTCCAAGAAACTAGTAGATTTTTTCCCCAAAAATATAGATATTTTCTCCAAGAAATGCCAGTTTTATCGCAAATATACGACATTTTATACCGCAAATACCCGCTTTCTCCCAAAAATATGCCATTTTCTGCCAGGAACTGCAGTTTCCTCCCACAAATACCATTTTTTCTACCAGAAATATGACGTTTTCTCCCAGAAATATCAGATTTTTGCCCCCAAAAAACATGACATTTTCTTCAAGAAATGCAAGTTTTCACAAAATATGATATTTTGCTCCAGTAATTCCAGTTTTATTCTCGAAGACACTGTTTTTCACCAGAAATACCTATTTTATCCCCAAACATGACATTTTCTCCAGAAATACCAGATTTCTTCCCTAAAATAT
>NW_011278845.1:0-373 GCF_000146605.3 Meleagris gallopavo
AATGGCATATTTTTGGGAGAAAGCGGGTCTTTGCGGTATAAAATGACGTATTTACGTGATAAAACTGGCATTTCTTGGGGAAAATATCATATTTTTGGGGAAAAATCTACTATTTCTTGGAAAAGGTGTCATATTTAAGGGAAGAAATCTGGTATTTCTGGAGAAAATGTCATGTTTGGGGATAAAATAAGTATTTCTGGTGAAAAACGTAGAGTCTTCGGTGATAAAACTGGGATTTCTGGAGCAAAATATCATATTTTGGGAGAAAACCCGTATTTCATGGAGAAAATGTCATGTTTTGGGGGCAAAATCTGATATTTCTGGGAGAAAACGTCATATTTCTTGTAGAAAAAATGGTATTTGTGGGAGGAAA
>NW_011278863.1:0-333 GCF_000146605.3 Meleagris gallopavo
GGTATTTTCGTGTAAAAACAGGTATTTGTGGGAGAAAATAGGTTATTTTCGGTGAAAAACAGGTATTTGTGTGAGAAAAAGGGGTATTTTCGTGTAAAAACAGGTATTTCCTGAAAGAAAAAGGGGTATTTTCGTGTAAAAACAGGTATTTGTGGGAGAAAAATGGGCTATTTTTGTGTAAAAACAGGTATTGGTGGGAGAAAAAGGGGTATTTTCGTGTAAAAACAGGTATTTGTGGGAGAAAAAGGGGTATTTTTGGTGAAAAAACAGGTATTGGTGGTAGAAAAAGGGGTATTTTCATGTAAAAACAGGTATTGGTGGTAGAAAAAGGGG
>NW_011278864.1:0-395 GCF_000146605.3 Meleagris gallopavo
GGAGAGGAGCGGTTTGCACTTCGCCTCGGGTACATGCAGAATGCACTAGGCCTAGCTGTGAATACGACGTGTGTGCCTTCATTTCGAGCGGCAATTCTTTTTTGGTGTTGTTCTCCATGGCTACGCTTGTGCATGCTCGGAGGAAAAGAGTGGAGAGCAAAACCCTCTCTAATAAGGCTGTTGGAAGTTCGGGGAGCGACATTTGTTTCGCTCCCAGGGAGAGAGAGCGTGACAGAAAGTGGGGGGCGATCCTTTCTGGCCTGCGGAGAAAAAACCTCCCTACGGAGGTAGTGCAGGGGGCTGAATTCGCACGTTCTCGGCATCGGAATTGCACTGCTTCGCTCTCATGCGTAGAGAGCGGCACTCGCGCTGAACCGCTCCGGAGAGTTTGCCGA
>NW_011278880.1:0-574 GCF_000146605.3 Meleagris gallopavo
GCTACATGCAGAATGCACTACGCCTACCTCTGAATACTATGTCTCTGCCTTTATTTCGAGCCACAATTCATGCTAGTCCGGTTTCCACTGCTACACATCTGCATTCAGAGAGGAAAAGAGTGGAAGGGAAAACCAGCTCTAATAAGGCATTTGCAAGTTCGAGGAGCGACAGCTGTAGTGCTCTCAGGGAGAGCGTTTCAGAAAGTGGGGAGAGATCCTTTCAGGACTGCGCAGAAAAACCCCCCACTCGCAGGTAGTGCAGGAGGCTGAATTCGCACTTGTCGGCATCGGAATCGCACTCCTTCGCTCTCACGCGTAGAAAGCGGCATTCGCACTGAACCGCTCCGGAGACTTTGCCGTAGCTGGCCGAGAAATCGCGCTTCTCCCCGAATGCCGCTTTCAGCCGTCAGCAGCGGTCTCGTGTTTCTCGCTTGCCGAGAACGGGCCACTTCAGCCGGCTGCTTTTCTCCGACGAGTGAGCGGGCTCCTGTGCGCGCATCGGAAAGGAGCGGTTTGCACTTCGCCTTGGCTACATGCAGAATGCACTACGCCTACCTCTGAATACTATGTCTCT
>NW_011278884.1:0-428 GCF_000146605.3 Meleagris gallopavo
GGTTATTTGTGGTAGATAATACCCTATTTTTTGGGAGAAACCTACTATTTCTGGGAGAAAATGTCATATTTTGTGGAAGAAAACTGGTATTTCTGGGAGACAATGTCATTTTTTAGGAGAAAATCGGTGTTTCTGGAAGAAAACGTTGAGTACTCGCTGATAAAACTGCTATTTCTGGAGCAAAATATCATATTTTGGGAGAAAACTCGTATTTCTGGGAGAAAATGTCATGTTTTGGGGCAAAATCTGGTATTTCTGGGAGAAAACGTCCTATTTCTGGTTGAAAAATGGTATTTGTGGGAGGAAACTGCAGTTCCTGGCAGAAAAACTGCATATTTTTGGGAGAAAAGCGGCTCTTTGCGGTATAAAAATGTCGTATATTTGCGATAAAACTGGCATTTCTTGGAGAAAATATCGTATTTTTGGGG
>NW_011278885.1:0-551 GCF_000146605.3 Meleagris gallopavo
ACCAAAGAACAAGGCATACTCCAAAGGAAGCACTCCCCAGGTTCACATGCTGCCCCTACTCTTCCCAGCCCTTCAATGGTATCAGGGAGGGGTGGAGCCTGGCTCTGCCCCACTCCACAGCCAAACTGCCCCCAGCTGTGCTCGCAGGGCTGCACCCCGCCCCAGGTGTTGCCACAAAACAGGAGGGCAAGGGAATGCCCAGGCAAAGGCAAGGGCCAAGAGAACATGGAAGGAAATGCCAAGGATGACGGCCCAGACAATACGGCAGGGAATGCCAAAACTGAATGCCGACATGAATGTGGCAACACAAAGCCAAGGGGTCATTAGGCCAAGAGAATGGGGCAAGGAACACACAAATAGGAGGACAAGAGAATGTAATAGTGAAAACAGTGCAAAGACCAGAGACAAGCAAGACACAGAACAAAGAGGATAGGCAGCCTTCTGGGCACCATGAAGCGCAATTCAGAGCTCTGGGGGAACCCTATTGTGCCGGGCTCTGGAATGGGTAAACGCTGGCGGGTGTGCATCGCCCTTACTGCTGGGCAGACAAT
>NW_011278890.1:0-461 GCF_000146605.3 Meleagris gallopavo
AGCCTGTTCCAGTGCTCCGTCACCCTCACCGTGAAGAAGTTCTTACGCACATTCGTGCGAAACTTCCTATGCTGCAGCGTATGTCCGTTTCCCCTCGTCCTGTCTCCACGTACCACTGAAAAGAGACTGGCCTCACCGCTATGTCTGCCACACCTCAGATATTATAACCCGGATCAGGTCCCCTCTCAGTCGTCTTTTCTCAAGGCTAAACAGACCCAGTTCACTCAGCCTTTTCTTCATAGTGGAGATGCTCCAGGCCCTTCACCATCTTTGTGGCCCTCCGCTGGACTCTTTCCAAGAGATCCCTGTCTTTTTGTACTGGGGAGCCCAGAACTGGACACAGTACTCCAGATGAGGCCTTACCAGGGCAGAGTAGAGGGGGACGATCACCTCCCTCAACCTGCTGGACACGCTCTTAAGAAGAGCGTGTCTTTCTTGAACCAAGGAGCCCAGAATTGGAA
>NW_011278917.1:0-415 GCF_000146605.3 Meleagris gallopavo
AACTGGCATTTCTTGGAGAAAATATCATATTTTTGGGGAAAAATGTAATATTTCTTGGAAAAGGTGTCATATTTTTGGGAAGAAATCTGGTATTTCTGGAGAAAATGTCATGTTTGGGGATAAAATAGGTATTTCTGGTGAAAAACGTAGAGTCTTTGGTGATAAAACTGGAATTTCTGGGGCAGAATATCATATTTTGGGAGAAAGCTACTATTTCTCGGAGAAAACGTCCTACTTCTGGTTGAAAAACGGTATTGATGGGAGAAAACGTCCTATTTCTGGTTGAAAAATGGTATTTGTGGGAGGAAACTGCAGTTCCTGGCAGAAAATGGCTTACTTTCGGGAGAAAGCGGCTCTTTGCGGTATAAAATGTCGTATATTTGCGATAAAACTGGCATTTCTTGGAGAAAATATC
>NW_011278929.1:0-339 GCF_000146605.3 Meleagris gallopavo
CATGTGACGTCACACACCCATTGTGACATCACAAAACCCAAATGACGTCACAACCCCCAAGAGATGCAATACCCCCAAAGTGACGTCACACATTTCTAAAATGACGTCACACACCCCATGTGACGTCACACAACCCCATGTGATGTAATACCCCCAAAGTGACGTCACACACCCCATGTGACGTCACACACCCTATATGATGTCACAATCCCCAAGTGACGTCATAACCCAAAAAGGTGACGTCACACACCCCCAAAATGACGTCACACAACCCTAAATGATGTCACACAGCCCAAATGACGTCACACACCCCATGTGACATCACACACCCTATATGAT
>NW_011278937.1:0-427 GCF_000146605.3 Meleagris gallopavo
AAAAAAAAAATCACTCACTCCATCACCAAAGAACAGGCATACTCCAAAGGAAGCACTCCCCAGGTTCAGATGCTGCCCCTACTCTTCCCAGCCCTTAAATGGGATCAGGGAGGGGTGGAGCCTGGCTCTGCCCCACTCCACAGCCAAACTGCCCCCAGCTGTGCTCGCAGGGCTGCACCCCGCCCCAGGTGTTGCCACAAAAACAGGAGGGCAAGGGAATGCCCAGGCAAAGGCAAGGGCCAAGAGAACATGGAAGGGAATGCCAAGGATGACGGCCCAGACAATACGGCAGGGAACGCCAAAACTGAATGCCGACATGAATGTGGCAACACAAAGCCAAGGGGTCATTAGGCCAAGAGAATGGGGCAAGGAACACAAAAATCGGAGGACAAGAGAATGTAATAGTGAAAACAGTGCAAGACCAGAG
>NW_011278939.1:0-496 GCF_000146605.3 Meleagris gallopavo
AAAAAAAAAAAAAAAAAAATCACTCACTCCATCACCAAAGAACAAGGCATACTCCAAAGGAACCACTCCCCAGGTTCAGATGCTGCCCCTACTCTTCCCAGCCCTTAAATGGGATCAGGGAGGGGTGGAGCCTGGCTCTGCCCCACTCCACAGCCAAACTGCCCCCAGCTGTGCTCGCAGGGCTGCACCCCGCCCCAGGTGCGGGTTCCACAAAAACAGGAGGGCAAGGGAATGCCCAGGCAAAGGCAAGGGCCAAGAGAACATGGAAGGAAATGCCAAGGATGACGGCCCAGACAATACGGCAGGGAACGCCAAAACTGAATGCCGACATGAATGTGGCAACACAAAGCCAAGGGGTCATTAGGCCAAGAGAATGGGGCAAGGAACACAAAAATCGGAGGACAAGAGAATGTAATAGTGAAAACAGTGCAAGACCAGAGACAAGCAAGACACAGAACAAAGAGGATAGGCAGCCTTCTGGGCACCATGAAGCGCA
>NW_011278951.1:0-353 GCF_000146605.3 Meleagris gallopavo
ACGGCATACGAGATCTTCCGATCTTGTCGTATATTTGCGATTAAACTGGCATTTCTTGGAGAAAATATCATATTTTTGGGGAAAAATGTACTATTTCTTGGAAAAGGTGTCATATTTAAGGGAAGAAATCTGGTATTTCTGGAGAAAATGTCATGTTTGGGATAAAATAGGTATTTCTGGTGAAAAACGTAGAGTCTTCGGTGATAAAACTGGAATTTCTGGGGCAGAATATCATATTTTGGGAGAAAGCTACTATTTCTGGGAGAAAACGTCCTATTTCTGGTTGAAAAATGGTATTTGTGGGAGGAAACTGCAGTTCCTGGCAGAAAAATGGCATATTTTTGGGAGAAAGC
>NW_011278958.1:0-354 GCF_000146605.3 Meleagris gallopavo
CCCAAAATATGATATTCTGCCCCAGAAATTCCAGTTTTATCGCCGAAGACTCTACGTTTTTCACCGGAAATACCTATTTTATCCCCAAACATGACATTTTCTCCAGAAATACCAGATTTCTTCCCTTAAATATGACACCTTTTCCAAGAAATAGTAGATTTTTCCCCAAAAATATGATATTTTCTCCAAGAAATGCCAGTTTAATCGCAAATATACAACATTTTATACCGCAAATAGCTGCTTTCTCCCAAAAATATGCCTTTTCTGCCAGGAACTGCAGTTTCCTCCCACAAATACCATTTTTCAACCAGAAATAGGACGTTTTCTCCCATCAATACCGTTTTCAACCAGAAA
>NW_011278960.1:0-372 GCF_000146605.3 Meleagris gallopavo
AGAGGAGAGGAGAGGAGAGGAGAGGAGAGGAGAGGAGAGGAGAAGAGAGGAGAGATGATGGGAGGAGCGGAGCGGAGAGGAGAGGAGAGGAGAGGAGAGGAGAGGAGAGGAGAGAGAGAGAGAGAGAGGAGAGAGAGAGAGAGAGAGAGAGAGAGAGAGAGAGAGAGAGGAGGAGGAGGAGGAGGAGGAGGAGGAGGAGGAGGAGGAGGAGGAGGAGGAGGAGGAGGAGGAGGAGGAGGAGGAGGAGGAGGAGGAGGAGGAGGAGGAGGAGGAGGAGGAGGAGGAGGAGGAGGAGGAGGAGGAGGAGGAGGAGGAGGAGGAGGAGGAGGAGGAGGAGGAGGAGGAGGAGGAGGAGGAGGAGGAGGAGGAGGA
>NW_011278970.1:0-399 GCF_000146605.3 Meleagris gallopavo
CCTCTCTTAGAAAGAAATGTTGAGGGAACTGGGATTGTTTCTGTGGGCGAAGAGAAAGCTCTGGAGATAGCTCATGACAGCCTTCCAAGACTCGAAGGGAGCGCATAAGCAGGAGGGGGCAACGGCTGTTTAGGAGGGTGGATAGCGATAGGACAAGGGGAAATGGTTTTCAAGTGAGACAGGGGAGGTTTAGGTTGGTTATTAGGAGGCAGCTTTTCACGCACAGGGTGGTGACGCACTGGAATGTGTGCTTGAGAGTCACTTCCAGGATGATCTGCTCCATGATCCATGACCAGCCCAGAGGTGAGACTGACATGCTGGTAGTTCCCCGTGTCACACTTTCTATCCTTCCTGAGAGGTGTGCTGTCACCTTTTTCTCCTCAGCAGGGACTTGACCTG
>NW_011278975.1:0-599 GCF_000146605.3 Meleagris gallopavo
AGATGGCATTTACTCCCAGAAACCCCAGCTTTCTCACACATTCCTCACCTTTTCCCCCCCACATAAGACCTTTTCACCCAGAAATGACAGTTCTCTTAGGAATACCTCCCAATTCCCCCTAATCTACTACACCACACTCCGCACTATGACACTTTTCTCCCCAAACTAGGACACTTTCTCCCAAAACAGCCACTTCTTCCCCCCAGAGTACACCGTTGGCTTCCAAAAAGAACGCATTCTCTCCCAGAAATACCTCCCTTCCCCAATACAATGACATTACCTCCCAGTAATGCTACCTTGGGCCCAAACTTTGGACAGCTTCTCCCACAAGTACTACTTTTCCATCCAAAAAGAGGACATCTTCTCCCCAAAAGAATGCTATTTTCTCCCGGAAACAAAAGCAGCTTTCTCACACATGGGTGGCATTTTCCAACCAACTATGCTACTCTCTCCCAGAAAGAGCACTTTTTCTGACAAGTACCTTCCCTTTTCTCTCAAAAATACTGCTAGACACTCCTCAAGAGGACATTTGCTCCCATCTACACCCCGTTTTCTCCCCAAAGGACCCCTTTTCACACCAAAAATACCACACTTGCCCT
>NW_011278982.1:0-390 GCF_000146605.3 Meleagris gallopavo
GCCAAGAGAATGGGGCAAGGAACACAAAAATAGGAGGACAAGAGAATGTAATAGTGAAAACAGTGCAAGACCAAAGACAAGCAAGACACAGAACAAAGAGGATAGGCAGCCTTCTGGGCACCATGAAGCGCAATTCAGAGCTCTGGGGGAACCCTATTGTGCCGGGCTCTGGAATGGGTAAACGCTGGCGGGTGTGCATCGCCCTTACCTGCTGGGCAGACAATGACCAGTCAGCAAAGTGAGGTTCCGGGGCATGCCGGGAAATGCACATTCCACTTCCTTGCTGTTTCCACCGAGACCAACACATCTCTCCGGGCAGTTGTTACGGCACTTGGGAGCACCGCAGCTCTGCTGCCACCTGTTGGACACAATACAGTCATGAAGGCACTC
>NW_011278998.1:0-339 GCF_000146605.3 Meleagris gallopavo
CAAAATGACATGACACACCCCTAAAATGACATTACACACCCCTAAAATGACGTCACACAACCACATGTGATGTCACACACCAAAAATGACGTCACACACCCCATGTGACGTCACTACACCCAAGCGACATCACGCAACCCAAAATGACTTCACACAGCCCTAAAATGACGTCACAACCCCCATGTGACGTCATACACCCCATGTGATGACACACCCACCCATGTGACGTCATAACCCAAAAAGGGACGTCACACACCCCATGTGACGTCACAACCCCCCAAGTGACCGTCACACGACCCAAAATAACGTCACAGACGCCATCTGACGTCACACCACCAC
>NW_011279003.1:0-318 GCF_000146605.3 Meleagris gallopavo
AGAAATTGCAATATTCTACCCAGAAATATCACATTTTCACCCAGACATACCAGCTTTCTCCCTGAAATATTACATTTTGTTCCAGAAACACCAGTTTTCTCACCCAAAACACGTTTCCTACCAGAAATACAAGGATTCTCCCCCAAGAATGTGACGTTTTCTGCCAGGAATTGCAGTTTTCTCCCAGAAATATCACATTTTCTCACAGAAATACCGGTTTTCCCTCCGAAAATAGGACATCTTCTCTCAGAAACGGCAGTTCCCCCCCCAAAATACGCCATTTTCACCCAGAAATTGCAGGATTCTCCCCTGAAATAT
>NW_011279004.1:0-399 GCF_000146605.3 Meleagris gallopavo
AAAGAAAATAAGGGACCCCGAAATAATTGAAAACAGTGGCAACAATCTGAGGTAAAACAAAGTAATTTACTAAATATGGAATCAACAGAATTTTATAAGGAGAGAGAATGTGAAATTGATGGTGGATCGGCCTTACCACAACACTGAGATGAGAAGCGCAGGCAGAGAAGCGCAGGCAGAGAAGCGCAAGCGAAGCAGTGCAGGCAAAGAAGAGAGCATCAGGTGACCTTGCCCGGGAGTTATATCTCCTCGCTGACCGCAAAGCCCCCCTGGGGAAACGTAGCTGCTCTTCTCCTCTGGACAGGCACCCGGAACTTGAGCATCAGCAGTCAAACCCCCAGTGCATTGCATGATGTTATGATGTGGAATACCGATAATGAAAATCATGAACCATGACAC
>NW_011279020.1:0-306 GCF_000146605.3 Meleagris gallopavo
CATGTGTATTTTATTGTAACTAGCATCAGTTTTTTAATTTTTTTTAATTTTAAATGGAGAGACACTGCTGGGTGAATATAGTGGCTATGTTGTTTGGTTATATAGCCTTTGAATGTCTGTGCCAGTGGGGCAGCACATCTGCCTCGGTCTGATCTTAAGGAAAGTACCTTTTAATTAAAATATGTGAACTATTTCTTTCGGTTTTTTTTTTTTTTAGAGCAAAAAGGAAGGGGAGGGGAGAGCACAGGAGTGGGGGGGAGAAGGAAAAAGCCCAATGAAAATATATATTTAAAAAAGTATTTTTTT
>NW_011279027.1:0-424 GCF_000146605.3 Meleagris gallopavo
CGCATACGAGATCTTCCGATCTACTGCCCTGCATCCGGGCCTCTTGCACAAACCTGTGCTCCTTGCTCGGAGCACATGGCTGCACTCTGTGCACCATGTTGCTTACCACCAGAGAAGGCTCAGGTACCCAACACCATTTTGGCTTCCATCTTGTCTGAGAACTGCTCATTATGCACAGCCCTCATCTTTGCTTTGGTTTGGTGAGGTGGGGACTGCCATTGCTTCCTCAGTCCCACAGACCCCTTCCCATCCCACACTGCCATGGGAGATCAGGTTCTGGACCACCTGAGGACCCAAACATCCAGGAGTCTTTTGGGTCCTGACGAGATGAGTCCCAGAGTTCCGAGGGAATTCACCGCTGCAGTCACCGAGCCACTCTCCATGCTATTTCACAAGTCGAGGCAGTCAGGTCAAGTCCCTGGTG
>NW_011279036.1:0-651 GCF_000146605.3 Meleagris gallopavo
AAAAAAAAAAAAAATCACTCACTCCATCACCAAAGAACAAAAGGCATACTCCAAAGGAAGCACTCCCCAGGTTCACATGCTGCCCCTACTCTTCCCAGCCCTTCAATGGGATCAGGGAGGGGTGGAGCCTGGCTCTGCCCCACTCCACAGCCAAACTGCCCCCAGCTGTGCTCGCAGGGCTCCACCCCGCCCCAGGTGTGGGTTCCACAAAAAACAGGAGGGCAAGGGAATGCCCAGGCAAAGGCAAGGGCCAAGAGAACATGGAAGGAATGCCAAGGATGACGGCCCAGACAATACGGCAGGGAACGCCAAAAACTGAATGCCGACATGAATGTGGCAACACAAAGCCAAAGGGTAAATGGACCAAAGAGAAATGGGGCAAGGAACACAAAAAATCGGAGGACAAGAGAATGTAATAGTGAAAACAGTAGCAAGACCAGAGACAAGACAAGACACAGAACAAAAAAGGATAGGCAGCCTTCTGGGCACATGAAGACGCAATTCAGAGCTCTGGGGGGAACCCGTAATTGGTGCCGGGCGTCTGGTAATGGGTAAACGGACTGGCGGCTGTGCATGCCCTACCTGCTGGCGGACAATGACCAGTCAGCAAAGTGAGGTTCCGGGGCGATACCGGGAAATGCACATTCCACT
>NW_011279042.1:0-305 GCF_000146605.3 Meleagris gallopavo
AAAAGGGGTATTTTTGTGTAAAAACAGGTATTTGTGGGAGAAAAAGGGGTATTTTCGTGTAAAAACAGGTATTTGTGGGAGAAAAGGGGTTATTTTCGTGTAAAAACAGGTATTTGTGGGAGAAAAAGGGGTATTTTTCTGTAAAAACAGGTATTTGTGTGACAAAATGAGGTATGTTCGTGTAAAAACAGGTATTTGTGTGAGAAAAAAGGGCATTTTCGTGTAAAAAGTGGTATTTCTTGGAGAAAAAGGGGTATTTTCGTGTAAAAACAGGTATTTGTGGGAGAAAAAGGGGTATTTTCGTG
>NW_011279047.1:0-317 GCF_000146605.3 Meleagris gallopavo
CATCTTTTTGGAAGCACAGGCCCAATTTCCAAGTGAAATGTGGTATTTCTGGGAGAAAATGACAAGTACGTGGGAGAAAAGTGGGCAATAGTGGGAGAGACTGACTTCTCTTGGAGGGCAAGTGTGGTATTTTTGGTGTGAAAAGGGGTCCTTTGGGGAGAAAACGGGGTGTAGATGGGAGCAAATGTCCTCTTGAGGAGTGCCTAGCAGTATTTTTGAGAGAAAAGGGAAGGTACTTGTCAGAAGAGTGCTCTTTCTGGGAGAGAGTAGCATAGTTGGTTGGAAAATGCCACCCATTTGTGAGAAAGCTGCTTTGT
>NW_011279059.1:0-341 GCF_000146605.3 Meleagris gallopavo
CTCCCCTGAAATATTACATTTTGTTCCAGAAACACCAGTTTTCTCACCCAAAACACGTTTCCTACCAGAAATACAAGGATTCTCCCCCAGTAATGTGACATTTTCTGCCCGGAATTGCAGTATTCTCCCCAGAAATATCACGTTTCTTCCAGAAATAGCAGATTTCTCCCTGAAATATTACATTTTGTTCCAGAAACACCAGTTTTCTCACCCAAAACACGTTTCCTACCAGAAATACAAGGATTCTCCCCCAGTAATGTGATATTTTCACCCAGAAATTGCAGTATTCTCCCCAGAAATATCACGTTTTCACCCAGAAATACCAGATTTCTCCCTGAAAT
>NW_011279060.1:0-434 GCF_000146605.3 Meleagris gallopavo
TTCTTTCTAAGAGAGGTGCTCCAGCCCTCTGATCATCTTCGTGGCCCTTCTCTGGACCTGCTCCAAAAGCTCCACATCATTCCCGTGCTGGAGCCCCAGGCCTGGACGCGGTGCTGCACATGGGGCCGCACACCAGAGCCGAGTCGAGGGGGACAATCACCTCCCTCTCCCTGCTGGTCGCTCCTCTTTGAATGCAGCCCAGGATACAGTTGGCCTTCTGGGCTGCAAGTGCACACTACTGGCTTATGTCCAGCTCTTTGTCCACCAGGATCCCCGAGTCCTCCGCAGGGCTGCTCCCAAGGGCTTCTACGCCCAGTTTGTACAAGCATCTGGGTTTCCCCTTCATCAGGGACATCAACAGTGGGGTTGAGTGCACCCTAAGGACACCAAGCTGTGGGGTGCAGTGACACAGCAGAGGGACGGGATGCCATCCA
>NW_011279062.1:0-401 GCF_000146605.3 Meleagris gallopavo
CCTAACCCTAACCCTAACCCTAACCCTAACCCTAACCCTAACCCCAACCCTAACCCTAACCCGAACCCTAACCCTAACCCTAACCCTAACCCTACGCTAACCCTAACCCTAACCCTAACCTAAACCTAACCCTCACCCGAACCCACCTATTTTAAACGAAAATACCCTTTTTTTCTCCAAGAAATACCTGTTTTTACACCAAAACACCACTTTTTCTCCCACAAATACCTGTTTTTACACCAAGATAACCCTTTTTCGCCAAAAAAATACCTGTTTTTACATGAAAATAAACATTTTTCTCCCAGAAATACCTGTTTTTACATGAAAATTCCCCTTTTTCTCACACAAATACCCGTTTTTACACGAAAATACCCCTTTTTCTCCCACAAATACCTGTTTTT
>NW_011279084.1:0-393 GCF_000146605.3 Meleagris gallopavo
TTAAAGATCACAGAGCCATGGAATCCTACACTCGTTGGGTTGGGAAGGTCCTTAAAGATCACAGAACCACGGAATCCTACACTCATTGGGTTGGAAGGGTCCTTAAAGATCACAGAGCCATGGAATCCTACACTTATTGGGTTGGGAAGGTCCTTAAAGATCACAGAGCCATGGAATCCTACACTTGTTGGGTTGGGAAGGTCCTTAAAGATCACAGAGCCACGGAATCCTACACTTGTTGGGTTGGGAAGGTCCTTAAAGATCACAGAGCCATGGAATCCTACACTTATTGGGTTGGGAAGGTCCTTAAAGATCACAGAGCCATGGAATCCTACACTTGTTGGGTTGGGAAGGTCCTTAAAGATCACAGAGCCATGGAATCCTACACTTGTT
>NW_011279097.1:0-349 GCF_000146605.3 Meleagris gallopavo
AGGTTTCAAGCCACCCAGTTGTTGCCTCCACCATGGTGAGCACATAACGCTTACCATTACGAGATCGTGGCAAGGCGATATAATCAACCTGCCATGCCTCCCCATATTTGTACTTTTGCCATCGCCCTTCCTCCCAGAGAGGTTTCATTCTCTTGGCTTGTTTAATTGTGGCACACGTGTCACAGTCGTGAATGATTTGCGCAATAGCATCCATAGTTAAATCCACCCCTCGGTCTCTAGCCCACTTATATGTCGCATCTCTCCCTTGATGGCCTGAGGTCTCATGGGCCCATCGGGCTAGAATAATTCACCCTTGTTCTGCCAGTCCAGATCTATTTGGGCCACCTCA
>NW_011279099.1:0-347 GCF_000146605.3 Meleagris gallopavo
GTGGTCTTACTGTTGTCACTTGCTCGAGCAGGAGAACGTCTTCTTTTGATAGCTGCGACATTAGATGCCACCGGCTGGGAGGAAATCAAGTTGATCAGCCCCTCCAATAGGCTGTTTTGGGAATTCTGGTCCCCATTTGATGTATCCGTTACCACCTCGGATTTATCAGCTTCAGGCACGGTTGATAGTTTGTCTATTATATCTTCTTGTTTGTTCTCCATTCTGTCCAGCTTTTCAGCTACTTTTGTAATGGCTGAAACACAAGCTCGCAGAGGGCTTAAATGTAACTCAAAGTCTTGAAGTTGATTAACCAATTCACTTATAAGGGGTCTTCTTTCCCCTCTGCC
>NW_011279107.1:0-540 GCF_000146605.3 Meleagris gallopavo
ACAAAGGAGACACTCAAAGCACACCCAAAAAACATCCTCTGAACACGACAGGAATGCCTGCAGCAACGAACAAGATCATGCAAAAGAAAGGAGCAGGAAAGACAAAGAACCAACAAGTATGAAACAAAGACGACGCAAAAGCAAAACAAAAAAAGCCTCACTGCAGAAAAGAACGAAGGACAAACCGCAATACAAGGAAGGAGAAGAAAGCAAAGCAAAACGAGGTCGAGAAATACAACAGGAAAGCCAATGAATTCAATGCACTAGCATGGCAGAGCAAAGAATCCTAGCAAAGTAAACTGATACAAACGCTCAGCAGGGCTTCGCAATGGAAAGAAAGAAGGAAATTTAACAGCAGTGCAAGGCCACGATGGCCAACAAAAACCAAAGAGCAAACCCAAAGCCCAAAGCAACACCACAAAAAGTAAAAGAAGGACCAAGTGCTGAAATGCCAAGGAACCAAAGCAAAAGCACTTGAAATCCTCACAAACAGAGGGGAATACGCTTAGGAAAGGAAAAAGCACTTCCAAGAACAGAAAC
>NW_011279143.1:0-447 GCF_000146605.3 Meleagris gallopavo
AGAAATCTGGTATTTCTGGAGAAAATGTCATGTTTGGGGATAAAATAGGTATTTCTGGTGAAAAACTTAGAGTCTTCGGTGATAAAACTGGAATTTCTGGGGCAGAATATCATATTTTGGGAGAAAGCTACTATTTCTCGGAGAAAACGTCGTATTTCTGGTTAAAAAACGGTATTTATGTGGAAACGTCATATTTCTTGTAGAAAAAATGGTATTTGTGGGAGGAAACTGCAGTTCCTGGCAGAAAAAGGCATATTTTTGGGAGAAAGCGGCTATTTGCGGTATAAAATGTCGTATATTTGCGATAAAACTGGCATTTCTTGGAGAAAATATCATATTTTTGGGGAAAAATCTACTATTTCTTGGAAAAGGTGTCATATTTAAGGGAAGAAATCTGGTATTTCTGGAGAAAATGTCATGTTTGGGGATAGAAAGATCGGAAGATAT
>NW_011279160.1:0-500 GCF_000146605.3 Meleagris gallopavo
GAGAGGAGGGGAGAGGAAGGCGATGGAATGAAGGGAGAGGAGAGGAGAGGAGAGGAGAGGAGAGGAGAGGAGAGGAGAGGAGAGGAGAGGAGAGGAGAGGAGAGGAGAGGAGAGGAGAGAGAGAGAGGAGAGAGAGAGAGAGAGAGAGAGAGAGAGAGAGAGAGAGAGAGAGAGAGAGAGAGAGAGAGAGAGAGAGAGAGAGAGAGAGAGAGAGAGAGAGAGAGAGAGAGAGAGAGAGAGAGAGAGAGAGAGAGAGAGAGAGAGAGAGAGAGAGAGAGAGAGAGAGAGAGAGAGAGAGAGAGAGAGAGAGAGAGAGAGAGAGAGAGAGAGAGAGAGAGAGAGAGAGAGAGAGAGAGAGAGAGAGAGAGAGAGAGAGAGAGAGAGAGAGAGAGAGAGAGAGAGAGAGAGAGAGAGAGAGAGAGAGAGAGAGAGAGAGAGAGAGAGAGAGAGAGAGAGAGAGAGAGAGAGAGAGAGAGAGAGAGAGAGAGAGAGAGAGAGAG
>NW_011279161.1:0-373 GCF_000146605.3 Meleagris gallopavo
TAGCACATAGCCCTATTAATTACAGCCATCCAGCTTGAGATCCTCCAGAAAAGCAGAGCTCACAGCTCTGAAAGCAAGCAGGAATCACTCACCCCATTCTAAGGGCTCACCCCACACCCCAAAGGAAGCAGTCTCCAGATTCAGATGCTGCTCTTACACCTAGCAGCCCTTCAGTGCACTTGCCATCCCCAAAAAGACAAGATCACAGCCCTGAAAGAAAAAAGAAACCACTTACCCCATTCCAAGGACCAATACTCCCCCACACTCTCAAGTGAAGGAAGCAGCTTCCAGGTCCAAATACCTACCAGCCCTTAAGTACGCTCAGGGTTCCCTGCTAAAAAACAGAGAGAGCAGCTCCACAATGGAGGAGAAA
>NW_011279169.1:0-409 GCF_000146605.3 Meleagris gallopavo
CTCCCAGGCCTTATGGAGCAGGACTACCCTCAGTCCTTTCATCCCCTAGCATGTTTTGGTGGTGGGTGTTCCCTCATCCCAGCTACTGACCCTGCACTTGGATTTGTGGCCACTGCTCAGCCTGTTGAGGTCTCTGTGGATGGCATCCCGTCCCTCTGCTGTGTCACTGCACCCCACAGCTTGGTGTCCTTAGGGTGCACTCAACCCCACTGTTGATGTCCCTGATGAAGGGGAAACCCAGATGCTTGTACAAACTGGGCGTAGAAGCCCTTGGGAGCAGCCCTGCGGAGGACTCGGGGATCCTGGTGGACAAAGAGCTGGACATAAGCCAGTAGTGTGCACTTGCAGCCCAGAAGGCCAACTGTATCCTGGGCTGCATTCAAAGAGGAGCGACCAGCAGGGAGAGGGA
>NW_011279170.1:0-444 GCF_000146605.3 Meleagris gallopavo
CTTTATCCTCTCCCTACAAGTCGCCCAGCTGCACTGTCTTGCTCCTAAGCTGTGCCAGCACCTGCCCAAAACCCCTCCTGTTCTCACCAGGGATCTAAAGGAGCAGCGAGCTGGAAGGAAGAAGTCTCTTCTCTGGCCTCCCACTGAGCTGCACCTTTCGCATGCTGCAAAATCGTGGGCTTTGGTGTGCTCTGTGTGACCGGAAGAGAGCACCGCATTGGAAAATGAGGAACTCGGGGTCCCAGGGCTCCAAGGGAATGTGGCCACCCCATCTGCCAGAGCCAAGGGGCCTTGGGAGAGTCGCCATCGTCCCTCTGCTTTTCTTCAAGGAGATGGCACTGTCTGGTCCCTATTATCAGAGCCAGAGGAGGTTCTCCTCTATGTGCACCTGACGGCGAGATTGATACACGAAGGGCAGATGTTGGCCCGTCCAGTTTATTACGA
>NW_011279173.1:0-321 GCF_000146605.3 Meleagris gallopavo
CATCGGAATCGCACTCCTTCGCTCTCATGCCCAGAAAGCGGCATTCGCTCTGGAGACTTTGCCGTAGCTGGCCGAGAATTAGCGCGTCTCCAAGAATGCCTCTTTCAGCCGTCAGCAGCGGTCTCGTGTTTCTCGCTTGCCGAGAACGGGCCACTTCAGCCCCGCTGCTTTTCTCCGACCAGTGAGCGGTCTCGTGTGCGCACATCGGAAAGGAGCGGTTTGCACTTCGCCTTGGCTACGTGCAGAATGCACTACGCCTACCTCTGAATACTATGTCTCTGCCTTTTATAAGAGCCACAATTCATTCTAGTGAGGTTCTCC
>NW_011279174.1:0-447 GCF_000146605.3 Meleagris gallopavo
ACAAACCTGACTAAATCCCAACCCCCTTCCCTCCTCCAATTAACCCAATTAACGTAATCCTTCATTTCCCCCCTGCCCCCCCTTCAGGGACCCCCCCAAGCGTAAGCGTTTGGCTCTATGCAAAGCAGGCTGGGGGTCTGTCAACGGTTTACGGGCTGGTTCGGCCCGGTTCCGTGACTAGAAGGGCGGAGGGATCCGCGGATCCGCGCCCCCGGGAAAAAAAAGAAAATAAGGGACCCCGAAATAATTGAAAACAGTGGCAACAATCTGAGGTAAAACAAAGTAATTTTACTAAATATGGTATCAACAGAATTTTATAAGGAGAGAGAATGTGAAATTGATAGTGGATCGGCCTTACCACAACGCTGAGATGAGAAGCGCAGGCAGAGAAGCGCAGGCGAGAAGCGCAGGCAGAGAAGCGCAGGCGAGAAGCGCAGGCAGAGAAGC
>NW_011279175.1:0-318 GCF_000146605.3 Meleagris gallopavo
AGGGTCTTTCAGGTGTTCTGGAGTAAAGTTCCATGACACCGAAGATTACCATCTCTCTAAAGTCTCACCCAGGCCTCTCCACATTCCCTGCCACTCGGTATTTACTAGGTTTTGGGGCAGACTTCCTCAAAATATAATAAATACTAATAATAAGTGAAATGGTGAGCAGTACATTCACGGGGATTAATAATGCGTATCAGGTGAGCATTGAAAATCTGCATAAAGAAATTCAAAGGAGAGGCTGGAAACCTGCTTAAAATCCCAACCCTGTAAAATTAGCTAGCTCCCTCTGGAATGGTCATGCCACATAATATGCAG
>NW_011279178.1:0-759 GCF_000146605.3 Meleagris gallopavo
AGCTGTCAGCAGCGGTCTCGTGTTTCTCGCTAGCCGAGAACGAGCCACTTTCAGCCGGCTGCTTTTCTCCGACGAGTGAACGGGCTCCTGTCCGCACATCGGAAAAGAACGGTTTGCACTTCGCCTTTGGCTACATGCAGATTGCACACGACTACCTCTGAATACTATGTCTCTGCCTTTATTTCGAGCCACAATTCATTCTAGCAGGTTTTCCACTGCTACACATCTGCATTCAGACAAGGAAAAGAGTGGAAGGGAAAACCCTCTCTAATAAGGTATTTGCAAGTTCGAGGAGCGACAGATGTAGTGCTCTCAGGGAGAGTGTTCAGAAAGAGGGAGTTATCCTTCAGGACTGCGGAGTAAAAACCCCCACTCGCAGGTAGTGCAGGAGGCTGAATTCGCAGTTGTCGGCATCGGAATCGCTCTCCTTCGCTCTCACGCGTAGAAAGCGGCACTCGCGCTGAACCGCTCCGGAGACTTTGCCGGAGCTGGCTGGGAAAACGCGCTTTTCACCGAACGCCGCTTTGAGCTGTCAGCAGCGGTCTCGTGTTTCTCGCTTGCCGAGAACGGGCAACTTCAGCCGGCTGCTTTTCTCCGACGAGTGAGCGGGCTCCTGTGCGCGCATCGGAAAGGAGCGGTTTGCACTTCGCCTTGGCTACATGCAGAATGCACTGCGTCTACCTCTGAATACTATGTCTCTGTCTTTATTTCGTGCGACAGTTCATTCTAGTGAGGTTTCCACGGCTACACATCTGCATT
>NW_011279183.1:0-373 GCF_000146605.3 Meleagris gallopavo
AGTGGCATAAACAACCTTCTCCTGTTCTTCAAGCACGGGTAAGAGAGTTACAAGACAAATCAACCACCAAGGTGAACTTCTACCAAAAAAGGGTGATTGCTCCAGTTGCTGCAGACAATGGAAGGTAACAAATAGGAGGGGCCCTCGCCCCAGCCAGGGGGGGGAAAGGGATAATAGAGTTTATTGGACTGTGTGGATTCGATGGCCTGGCACATCAGAATCACGAAAATATAAGGCCCTGGTGGATACTGGTGCACAGTGCACTCTAATGCCCTCGAGTCACCAAGGGACAAAATCAATTTATATTCATGGGGTGACTGGAGGTTCCCAAGAGCTGACTATGTTGGAGGCCGAAATCAGCCTCACTGGTAAA
>NW_011279185.1:0-489 GCF_000146605.3 Meleagris gallopavo
GAGACCCTGCCGTTTCCGAGAGAAGGTGTCCTATTTTCGGAGGGAAAACCGGTATTTCTGTGAGAAAATGTGATATTTCTGGGAGAAAACTGCAATTCCTGGCAGAAAAATGTCACATGCTTGGGGGAGAATCCTTGTATTTCTGGTAGGAAACGTGTTTTGGGTGAGAAAACTGGTATTTCTGGAACAAAATGTAACATTTCAGGGAGAAAGCTGGTATTTCTGGGTGAAAATGTTATATTTCTGGGTAGAATATTGCAATTTCTGGGTGAAAATGGCGTATTTTTTGGGGAAAAATCTCCACTTTCTTGGAGAAAATGACCTATTTTCGGATGGAAAACTGGTATTCTGTGAGAAAATGTGGTATTTCTGGTCCGAAAAACTGCAATTCCTGGCAAGAAAATGTCCTATTTTGGGGAGAATCCTGGTATTCCTGTAAGAAAATGTGGTATTTCTGGCCGAAAACTGCAATTCCTGGCAGAAAATGTC
>NW_011279193.1:0-340 GCF_000146605.3 Meleagris gallopavo
CCTGAAAGATTTTGCTGTGTAATTCCATTATGTTTGGAATACTCCCTGTCAGACCTCTGTCTGTCACCCAATTTCAGTGCATCTCTTAATGGAAAGTATTTCCCCAGCGCATGTTGAGCTTCTGGAAATAACTCATTCTGATTATGCCAAGCCAACTCTGGGGTATCCTTTCTCAGAATGCAGTTGGATGATATTTGGAAGATGATGGAAAGCAACAAGAACTCCAAAAAACTGGCCTTAATGTTCTCAATTTGCAGAACAACTGGTACTCATGGGTCAGTCAAAATCAGTTTCTTCCATTTCCGTGGACCAAACGCTAGAGTGCTTCCTTGAGTTATTC
>NW_011279194.1:0-335 GCF_000146605.3 Meleagris gallopavo
TAACTCAGGCATGTATTATGTCACTGGGTAATGTCAGAAGAAAGATCCTAAGGACTCGTCCTCTTTCCTGGTAAATCCATGCTTCTGCTTGCATCTTTTCTGTACAGTTTGGAGTATTTTGGATTGCAAAGCTTTGGGATTTGTAAATATTACTTTTCTTCTAGGTTTCTTTGTGTTTCAGATTTAAGTCTGCTTTAATCTGCTTGCTGATGAGTGGATGTGCATTTGTCAGAGCTGTCTGGATCTTGCTTAAATTTCCTACCCAGTGACATAATACATGCCTGAGTTACACACCACATTACACCCACTGACTCCAGTGATTTTGCATTAACTAA
>NW_011279195.1:0-341 GCF_000146605.3 Meleagris gallopavo
CTGGGATTTACACAGCTTCAAATCTCCATAATTACTTTCCAAACCTTTCTGCATACGGGACACATTAAGCTTCCCCTTGCCTGATGACATATCTTCTGTGTAATTACAAATAGCCACTAACCATGATCTTTTAAATCACAGGAATTATGGGATCAGTTCTGGCGCTCAAAGTTTACATTACCCAGGCAAGCAAAACCTCTCTTCCTATGAACCAGCTCCCAGCACCAGCACAGGCTGTCAGCACGAATCCCGCACTATAGCACGTGGAAAACAAAGGTCTAAAAGCATATGGAGATTTGAAGCTGTGTAAATCCCAGTCTTGTGATTTAAAAGATCATGGT
>NW_011279196.1:0-305 GCF_000146605.3 Meleagris gallopavo
AGTAAGAGTAAAATGACATTTAATGATACTCCTTGAGCAGAGAAGTGGGATTTCAGACTTCAGGGATTTTTGTCTGGGAACATGAAGTGCAACTCCTGCCTGAGTCATCCACAAGCACGGCCACTGGGGAACAGCCTTTGCGTTTACCCGGTGTCAGGGGATGGCACAGGGGTGCAGTGGAAGTGACAGCCACATCTAGGTAGTGTTAGGGCATTTGAATGTGGCTGAAACAATCTCCCGCTGCTCTCACCACGCTGCACAACCAAGGAGTATCATTAAATGTCATTTTACTCTTACTAAAAGTG
>NW_011279197.1:0-309 GCF_000146605.3 Meleagris gallopavo
GAGCCCCGCTCGCAGCTGTACCGCTGAAGCCTCTTCCATTCTCTTAAATGCAGCCATAATTAGAGTAATTTTTCATGTAGCCCGCTGATTACAGCGTTTTTACCGTCAAAGATAATTACCTGTAATTTTCTTCCACTTTTAATACTAAAAAGCCATCTTTATTTAGATTCGGGAACAGGAAAGGCGAAACAAAAGAGGAAAATTATTCTGTTATTCATACACAAATTGCAGAGACGTAGGGCCTAAAATTGAAAATTAACCCAAATTATAATGCTGAAAAGAATGGAAGAGGCTTCAGCGGTACAGCTG
>NW_011279351.1:0-303 GCF_000146605.3 Meleagris gallopavo
TCCTCCTCCTCCTCCTCCTCCTCCTCCTCCTCCTCCTCCTCCTCCTCCTCCTCCTCCTCCTCCTCCTCCTCCTCCTTCTCTTCTCTTCTCTTCTCTTCTCTTCTCTTCTTTCGGCCGTCAAGCCGCCCGGTGGCAACAGCGCATGCGTGACAGCGTCTCCATAGCAACCGCGCTTCAGCGCGACTGTCCCCGCCCGTTGCCCCGGCGACGCGGCGACGCGCGCGCTGTGACGTCATCACCCTGCGCCCGGACCAAGAGCCGGCCCTGAGCAAATCCTGCCGTGCCCCGCGCTGCTCCAACGCG
>NW_011279766.1:0-308 GCF_000146605.3 Meleagris gallopavo
AGGTAGGCGTAGTGCATTCTGCATGTAGCCAAGGCGAAGTGCAAACCGCACCTTTCCGATGCGCGCACAGGAGCCCGCTCACTCGTCGGAGAAAAGACAGCCGGCTGAAGTGGCCCGTTCTCGGCAAGCGAGAAACACGAGACCGCTGCTGACGGCTGAAAGCGGCGTTCGGGGAGAAACGCAATTTCTCGGCCAGCTACGGCAAAGTCTCCGGAGCGGTTCAGCGCGAATGCTGCTTTCTATGCGTGAGAGCGAAGGAGTGCGATTCCGATGCCGACAAGTGCGAATTCAGCCTCCTGCACTACCTG
>NW_011279775.1:0-329 GCF_000146605.3 Meleagris gallopavo
TGCCTGATGAACTACGCGATAATTCTTTTTTACAACCGAAAGATAGGAAGCAAAATGAACTCCACCTAACATATCTTTGGTGTGTACAACCCACACATCTCCCTTATGAGCCAAATTTCTGCTTCCCTCTACTACTAAGATGGCTAGGGTTTCCTCAGCTTCTGCAGGTAAACGAAGAGGGCGTTCAGCCAAACGCAAAACCTTTGAAAACTTTGGCAGCTGAGAGCGGGAGGTGATTTCACGCGGCAACTCACTTGAATTTGTTGGCGTGATGGGAAGTGAGTTCATTTCTTTTATCTATCCAGCATAATACAGGGAAGGAACCAATC
>NW_011279842.1:0-341 GCF_000146605.3 Meleagris gallopavo
ATGCGGTGTTGTTTCTGCAGTAGATATGAAAAAAAAAAAAAAATTAGATATGTTACAGCTTAATTTTTTAGATCAATTGCCCTTTTCAATGTTCAGTGCAGAAACAACGCTTTCGCTTTCCACAAATTCCCCCCTCTTTTTCTTTTACAATGTTGATTTCTGCAATCCCTTTCTAAGGTACAATTCTAAAGACTTCTTCACTTTCTTCATTCTCCCTTTCTTCTAATATCCTGAGAGAAGATAGTGAGGAAGACAATCTGAGTATATGGTTCTTAAGAAACTTATCTTTAGTCTCAAACTGCAGTACCTCATTTTTCCTTCCTAGATATGGTAACCCAAAT
>NW_011279875.1:0-409 GCF_000146605.3 Meleagris gallopavo
CGGAGCAGTGAGGCACAAGTTGCACTCTACCAAGTCTGCACTCTGCTTCCTTTTTAAGGTCTGACATGAAGGTGGGAGCTCGGCAGCAATTTTCCAGGGCAAGAATGACATTTCATCATCCTCACTGAATTGTGGGATGGAATTTCAACAAGAACATGTTTTCTCTGCTTACAGCCATTCAGAAGGGCTGGAAAATCCTCCCCAGCTCAGCTTTTCTGCTGAGATACCTCCCAGCGACCACCCAGCACCAAACCCAGCTCACCTGGTCAGCCTGCTCAGCCTGAGCTGTGCCCAGCTCACACACACGCCGCAGCGGTGCTTCCAATGGGCTCTCACAGGATGATCTCTCAAGAAAAGCACAGAGCTCAGTCTCCGTGTGCAGCACGCTCACCAGAGCACCAGCCTCTGC
>NW_011279878.1:0-590 GCF_000146605.3 Meleagris gallopavo
TGTGTGTGTGTGTGTGTGTGTGTGTGTGTGTGTGTGTGTGTGTGTGTGTGTGTGTGTCTGTCTGTCTGTCTGTCTGTCTGTCTAAATCTAATTGCATTTGAGTGTGACTGTGATTTGTGCAGCTGAATATATCTGCCTCAGTCTTAATGAAAACACAGCTGATGATATAATGAGGAAATAAGAATGGGAGTTTCTTTCAGCTTCCACAGTAGATGGGGGTAGAGGAGTCTGCCATAGTTAGGTCACCAAACAAAAGCAATCTTAAGATATTGCTTTGATCCCTAAGTTTATCTGACTTTAGCTTTTCTTAGGAGGTTGCATGATGGGTGGAGAGAAAAAGTCTATTACAACTATGAGTAATTAGAGTGCCATCTGCTTGAGGGACATAAACTTACAATATAGCACATAGAGTTAACATACTTTACAACAGTTAAAGCTGTATGCCTGCAAAAAAGGTTGATACTGTTTTTCTGGCAGAACACTGACTTCCAGTAATTTATCTTGATATTCTATTTATATAAGAGCTGCAACCTTAAGCATACAAGGTTAATGAAGGTTAATCTGACTGCCCTTTTTACTTCCTGGGCTTT
>NW_011279882.1:0-627 GCF_000146605.3 Meleagris gallopavo
GATGTCCTCTTTCTTCCTCTTCTTTAAAATTAGGACAACGTTCGCCATCTTCCTGTCAACAGGGAACTGACATGACCCAGAACTTCTTCAGGTGCTACTTGAATGAGAGCTCAGAGCAAACTAAGGTGTCATCAGGGAAAGAATGTAGATGTGTCATAGCTCTGTAATGCCTTGAACTCCAGAGTATGCCAGAGAGGAAGATCTGGCTCTTCTGTTGTGATTTCATCCATTTGGTCAGCAGAATAACACCACATGCTCCTTCCCTGGAGGATTTCAGGGTCAGGATGGATGGGATCCTGGGCACCCTGATCTGGTCATTGGCAACTCTGCCAGTGGCTGGGGCTTGGAGCTAAGTGATCTTTCAAGTCCCCTCCAACCTAAGCCATTCAGTGATTCTGTTATGCCTTCACTGCCTCAGCTGAAACACTGCCCAATGCAGGGGAAGCCAATTCCTCTCTGTCCTTGTCCATGTGTCATTCTTCTTACTGGTCATGAGGAGAGGTTTCCAGATTCGATGTTTGTTTCTCTCTTGGTCAACTTCTTTTAGTAGAAATAATGGTGCTTCTGATATCCAGTGGATGTGTTGATTAATTGTGCTGACTTACATGTTCTGCAGTGATGATCCCT
>NW_011279914.1:0-555 GCF_000146605.3 Meleagris gallopavo
CCCTCAACACAAGGACATGGAGTTGTTCAGGCAGGTCCAGAGGAGGGCCACAAAGATGATCAGAGGGCTGAAACACCTCCCCTGTACGGAAAGGCTGAGAGAGCTGGAGCTCATCAGCTCCAGTGGAGAAGAGAAGGCTCCAAGGAGACCTTGGAGTGGCCTTCCAGTACCTGAAGGGCCCTACAGGAAAGCTGGGGAGGGACTTTTTATCAGGGCAGGTAGCGACAGGACAAGGGGAAATGGCTTTAAACTGGAAAAGAGTAGATTTAGATTACATATCAGGAAGAAATTTTTTACTGTGGGGATGGGGAGACACTGGAACATGTTGTCCAGCAAGGTTGTGAATGCCTCCTCCCTCCAAGCATTCAAAGCCAGGCTGGATAGGACTTTTGAGCAACCTGATCTAGAGGTAGGTATCCCTGCCTATAGCTTGGGTTTGAAACTAGCTCATCTTAAAGGTCTCTTCCACTCCATACCAATCTATGATTCTATTCTACGATTCTATATTCATAAGGCTCTTCTTGTTCTCTAAGTTGTTGTGCTACTTGAATAGAA
>NW_011279924.1:0-666 GCF_000146605.3 Meleagris gallopavo
GCTGTAGTGCTCTCAGGGAGTGCGTTTCAGAAAGTGGGGAGTGATTCTTTCAGGACTTCGGAGAAAAAACCCCCCATTCGAAGGGAGTGCAGGAGGCTGAATTCGCAGTTGTCGGCATCGGAATCGCACTCCTTCGCTCTCATGCCCAGAAAGCAGCATTCGTGCTGAACCGCTCCGGAGACTATACCGTTGCTGGCCGAGAAATCGCGTTTATCTCCGAACGTGCAGAATGCACTACGCCTACCTATAAATACTATGCTCTGCTTTTCATCCGACGAGTGACCGGTCTGCTTTCCGCACATCGGGAAGGAGCGGTTTGCACTTCGCCTTGGCTACATGCAGAATGCAATACGCCTACCTCTGAATACTATGTCTCTGCCTTTATTTCGAGCTACAATTCATTCTATTCATGTTTTCCACTGCTACACATCCGTATTCAGAGAGGAAAAGATTGGAAGGGAAAACCCTCTCTAATAAGGCATTTTCAAGTTCGAGGAGCGACAGCTGTAGTGCTCTCAGGGAGCGCGTTTCAGAAAGTTGGGAGAGACCCTTTCAGGACTTCTGAGAAAAAAACCCCCACTCGCAAGGAAGTGCAGGAGCCTGAATTCGCAGTTGTCGGCATCGGAATCGCACTCCTTCGCTCTCACGCGCAGAAAGCAGCATTCG
>NW_011279935.1:0-557 GCF_000146605.3 Meleagris gallopavo
AGTTTTGTAAAAAGCTTTGTAAAAGCACTTCTAGAGATGAAAAGCTCCATATTAAATCAGGTATGGTTGTTTTATCATGAATGTCTGAGCCTTTCTGAATACCATTAAGCTCTTGGCTTTTCTGTCCTCTGACAGTGAGTGCTCCTGGTTAATGCTGTACAAAATGGTATTTAAAAAAATGACTAAAAAGATTGTTGTTTTGTGGATTGCCATATTATTTGCTGTTTTGTGAGAGCTGGAAATAGGAATGGCGGGGTTGCCTTTTATTATTTCATATAACTCCTTTCTCTCTTGAACAGTAACTCTCTCTAATCAAAACAGCCCCTTAACATTTTAGATCTCTTCTTCATGGACTCTTCTCAAATATGTGCTAATTTTTTTCTTGCCTTTCTCTGTCCTCTTTGCTTTTTCTTCTGTACCTCATTCTGTGATGGAATGTCCAGAATCTAGAGTTAGTTGTGTGCTTTTGGTTTATACAATAGCACTTTGATATCTCTCACGTCTTTTCTTTCCTTATACAGTTACACAGCCTGTTTTTTTTTTTTTTTTTTTCTGAG
>NW_011279940.1:0-353 GCF_000146605.3 Meleagris gallopavo
AGAAAATTAGGCACATTTTAATATAAGTGAGTCTGTGCTTTCAGCATTCAGCAAACTACATTCACTCAGCTAATTAAAAGTGCTTGTTGCTTTTTGCCAATGTATGATAGATTTATCCAGCTGGTGTGTCCATTTTCTTTTGCATAATTTCTTGATGGAAGTTTTTTATCTTTATACATAATAAGATTGTCTAAACAACACTTCAAACCAATTTGAAAGAACTATATAAATAATATTTTGCAGAAGCTATTTACTCTGAAAGAACACACTTGCTGCTCAGCAAAGTGATTAGGCTATATATCTTTGTTTTACATCCTTCTAGAGTATAATCTTTGACACTAGGAAATTTTCAG
>NW_011279941.1:0-306 GCF_000146605.3 Meleagris gallopavo
TACACAAATACCTGTTTTTACACGAAAATACCCCTTTTTCTCCCACAAATACCTCTTTTAAACGAAAATACCCCTTTCTCTACCACAACTAAATGTGTTTTAAAAAAAATATTTCTTCTCCCACAAAAAGATTTCTTTTCGTGTAAAAACAGTCATTTCTTGGAGAAAAAGCCTGATTAATGAGTAAAAGCAGGTATTTGCGGTAGAAAAAAAGGTTTTTTTCGTGTAAAAACAGGTATTTCTGGGAGAAGAAGGGGTATTTTCATATAAAAACAGGTATTTGTGTGAGAAAAAGACGTATTTTCG
>NW_011279945.1:0-355 GCF_000146605.3 Meleagris gallopavo
CAAACGGGACAAGCCTGGAGCTCTGCTTCATGCACCCACAGCCTCAGCGTTGCCAAGCCTGAGGTGCCTTGTTTGTTGCATTCATCCCAGTCTGCGTGAATGAAGACTCCACAGGCAGTCAAGGTATTGAGTGAGCACTAGTGTGCTTTTATTATTATAAGATAGGAGGGCGTGAGAGGTCCGGGTAAAGATGGGAATCATCCTCCCTTGGATGGAAAGGTCACGGAGAGAGTGGCTCAGAGCTCTCAGTGCTGTTGTGTGGTGCCTGGGACTGGAGGCCTGATTGTAAGTCCCCCTCCAAGAGGCTCTGCTTCTCCTCGCTGATGCCGACCTGCTCCTGCATGGAGGTGCTGCT
>NW_011279948.1:0-394 GCF_000146605.3 Meleagris gallopavo
TATTAGTTACGATCAAACGTTAAGCGTTACTTCCGAAGGATCAGGATAAGGAGCTTCACAAATGGGATACTGTTAAGTCCAAAGGGCTCAACATTTGGTTCAGAGGCAAGTCAAACTCTTGGGAAAAAGGAAAGAAGCAAAGAAAGGAACAGGGAAGAAGAGAACTAACAAAATCAAATAAAAAAAGCAAGAAAAACCAAAGCAAAGCCAAGAAACATAGTCTGAACAGGAAAGGAATGCTTGCAGCAAGGAACAAGATCACGCAAAGAAAGGAGCAGGAAAGACAAAGACCCTACAAATAGGAAACAAAGATAAATGAAAAAGCAAAACAAAAAAACTCAACTAACAAGAAAAAAAATAAAAATAAAAAAAAAAGAACAAAAACAAAACAAGG
>NW_011279949.1:0-317 GCF_000146605.3 Meleagris gallopavo
GGTTTCAGTGAAGAAAAGCTCCAGTGATATTATCATAAATCTAGAAACATATTAGGACGTCATCTTGCATCAAGTATACATCTACATCAATGTCAGGTTTTCAGTTTTTCTTTAAATGCCTAAAACTATTCTGTGGATAAAATCTGATATGATCAAATTTCCTGAAATGTGTTTTTTTATTGTTGTTTGTTTTTGTTTTTGTTTTTTTTTTTTCTTTTATTTTTATTTTTATTTTGGTTTTTGCAAACAGAAGAAATAGCTGCTGTAGCTGGGAAGGCTTAATAAATAACATTTTAAGCACATATGGAGTACTTAAT
>NW_011279950.1:0-470 GCF_000146605.3 Meleagris gallopavo
GGAGTGCTTCCTTTGGAGTATGCCTTGTTCTTTGGTGATGGAGTGAGTGATTTTTTTTTTTTCTTTTTTTTCTCCTCCTCCATTGTGGAGCTGCTCTCTCTCTTTCTTAGCAGGGAACCCTGAGCGTACTTAAGGGCTGGTAGGTATTGGAGCTGGAAGCTGCTTCCTTCACTTGAGAGTGTGGGGGAGTATTGGTCCTTGGAATGGGGTAAGTGGTTTTCTTTTTTCTTTCAGGGCTGTGATCTTGTCTTTTTGGGGGATGGCAAGTGCACTGAAGGGCTGCTAGGTGTAAGAGCAGCATCTGAATCTGGAGACTGCTTCCTTTGGGGTGTGGGGTGAGCCCTTAGAATGGGGTGAGTGATTCCTGCTTTCTTTCAGAGCTGTGAGCTCTGCTTTTCTGGAGGATCTGAAGCTGGATGGCTGTAATTATAGGGCTATGTGCTAATTGCATCCATGCGGTGGGTGTTTTT
>NW_011279952.1:0-331 GCF_000146605.3 Meleagris gallopavo
TAATGGTATTTTTCTAAATACTGTATCTAAAAAAAAAAATCTTATGCTGAAGAGGTGTTAATTGGTATGACTGCATTATTTTTAGTGACCTACTAAAGCAAGAGCTTATTATTCTGCAACAGTTTCTCACACAAACCGTACGCCGCTTAGTGCTTCAGACATAATCACAGCAAAATGCTGTACAGATTCTGTCAAATTATTCACATTCAGGAATGCAGACAAAAGATGAAAGCATTTCTCCCTAAACGCTTACCAACATTAAATAAAAATTTCTTTGTGTTCATTTGTGAATCTTGCTACATAGCAAAATTGTGCTGTGTAGCTCTATATT
>NW_011279958.1:0-310 GCF_000146605.3 Meleagris gallopavo
CTCTGGTGGTAAGCAACATGGTGCACAGAGTGCAGCCATGTGCTCCGAGCAAGGAGCACAGGTTTGTGCAAGAGGCCCGGATGCAGGGCAGTGCCTTCATGACTGTATTGTGTCCAACAGGTGGCAGCAGAGCTGCGGTGCTCCCAAGTGCCGTAACAACTGCCCGGAGAGATGTGTTGGTCTCGGTGGAAACAGCAAGGAACTGGAATCTGCATTTCCCGGAATGCCCCGGAACTCACTTTGCTGACTGGTCATTGTCTGCCCAGCAGGTAAGGGCATGCACACCCGCAGCGTTTACCCATTCCAGACG
>NW_011279959.1:0-313 GCF_000146605.3 Meleagris gallopavo
CAGAAATGGCAGTTTTCTCCCCAAAAAAGTGTATTTTCTTCCAACAAGTGACAGTTTTATCACAAAAATAAGACATTTTCCTACCACAAATACCAGTTTTCTCCCAAAAATGTGACGTTTTGTACCAGAAATGCCAGTTTTCTCACCAAAAACTCAGCGTTTCCTAACAGAAATAACAGTTTTCGCCCGCAAGTAGGCCATTTTCTCTCAGAAATGGCAGTTTTCTCCCCCAACATGACTTTTTCTCCCAGGAATTGCACCTTTCTTCCTGAAATATTACATTTTCTCACCAAAAATACCAGTTGTCTCCCCA
>NW_011279960.1:0-355 GCF_000146605.3 Meleagris gallopavo
TCACCAGAAATACCTATTTTATCCCCAAACATGACATTTTCTCCAGAAATACCAGATTTCTTCCCTTAAATATGACACCTTTTCCAAGAAGTAGTACATTTTTCCCCAAAAATATGATATTTTCTCCAAGAAATGCCAGTTTAATCGCAAATATACGACATTTTATACCGCAAATAGCCGCTTTTCTCCCAAAAAATATGCCTTTTTCTGCCAGGAACTGCAGTTTCCTCCCACAAATACCATTTTTCAACCAGAAATAGGACGTTTTCTTCCATCAATACCGTTTTCAACCAGAAATATGACGTTTTCTCCGAGAAATAGTAGCTTTCTCCCAAAATATGATATTTTGCTCCAG
>NW_011279970.1:0-567 GCF_000146605.3 Meleagris gallopavo
AAAAAATGGTATTTGTGGGAGGAAACTGCAGTTCCTGGCAGAAAATGGCTACTTTCGGGAGAAAGCGGCTATTTTGCGGGTATAAAAATGTCGTATTATTGCGATAAAACTGGCATTTCTTGGAGAAAATATCATATTTTTGGGGAAAAATCTACTATTTCTTGGAAAAGGTGTCATATTTAAGGGAAGAAATCTGGTATTTCTGGAGAAAATGTCATGTTTGGGAATAAAATAGGTATTTCTGGTGAAAAACGTAGAGTCTTCGGTGATAAAACTGGAATTTCTGGGGCAGAATATCATATTTTGGGAGAAAGCTACTATTTCTCGGAGAAAACGTCCTATTTCTGGTTGAAAAACGGTTAGTTGATGGGAGAAAACGGTCCTATTTCTGGTTGAAAAATGGTATTTGTGGGAGGAAACTGCAGTTCCTGGCAGAAAATGGCATATTTTTGGAGAAAGCGGCTAGTTGCGGTATAAAATGTCGTATATTTGCGATAAAACTGGCATTTCTTGGAGAAAATATCATATTTTTGGGGAAAAATCTACTATTTCTTGGAAAAGGTGTCA
>NW_011279974.1:0-413 GCF_000146605.3 Meleagris gallopavo
AAAGCGGCTATTTGCGGTATAAAATGTCGTATATTTGCGATTAAACTGGCATTTCTTGGAGAAAATATCATATTTTTGGGGAAAAATGTACTATTTCTCGGCAAAGGTGTCATATTTAAGGGAAGAAATCTGGTATTTCTGGAGAAAATGTCATGTTTGGGGATAAAATAGGTATTTCTGGTGAAAAACGTAGTGTCTTCGAGAATAAAACTGGAATTGCTGGAGCAAAATATCATATTTTGGGAGAAAACGCGTATTTCTTGAAGAAAATGTCATGTTTGGTGGGCAAAATCTGATATTTCTGGGAGAAAACGTCATATTTCTTGCAGAAAAAATGGTATTTGTGGGAGGAAACTGCAGTTCCTGGCCGAAAATGGCATATTTTTGGGAGAAAGCGGCTATTTGCGGTATAA
>NW_011279985.1:0-334 GCF_000146605.3 Meleagris gallopavo
TTTTAAATGTTGTTTTTATTGTTACTTATTGTTGTTATTTATTTATTTATTTGCTTGCTTATTTATCGGCTCGCTCGCTCGCTCGCTCGCTCATTTATTTATTTATTCATTCATTCATTCATTCATTCATTCATTCATTCATTCATTCATTCATTCATTCATTCATTCCTCGTGTTTTATTTCTTATCGTATTTTTTCCCCTTTTAATTTTCGTTTTATCGTATTCTTTAGGTCGTTCCCGTCCCCGTCCCCGCCCCGCCCGTCCCGTCCCGTCCCGTCCCGTCCCCGGTTTCGCGTATTTGTTGATTGATTGATTGATTGATTGGATTGGATT
>NW_011279991.1:0-306 GCF_000146605.3 Meleagris gallopavo
GCAATATCTTTTGGGTTCTTCTGGTGTGATATAAAAGTTGAAATTGCAAAATGAAGCATCAAATTTTAAGGAAACATAGATTTCTAAATAGCTCCATTCTATTTTTATTTTTTATTTTATTTTATTTAAATTCAAGTAATTCTTTTAAACTTTTAGTCCGTGTTACTCTATATGAGGCGAGGAAAGGTCAGGGATCCTATAGAGGGGTATATTTTGTTTGGTCTGCATTACATAGTTGAGAAGTTGGAACATTGTTAAAGAATGAGCAGAAGACTTAGAAGAAAAGAAAAGAAAGCACCTGTGGTT
>NW_011279994.1:0-418 GCF_000146605.3 Meleagris gallopavo
ACACCAAGCTGTGGGCTGCAGTGACACAGCAGAGGGATGGGATGCCATCCACAGAGACCTCAACAGGCTGAGCAGTGGGCACAAATCCAAGTGCAGGGTCAGTAGCTGGGATGAGGGAACAGCCACCACCAAAACATGCTAGGGGATGAAAGGACTGAGCGTAGTCCTGCTCCATAAGGCCTGGGAGTACTGGTGGGTGGGAGCTGGACACAAGCCAGCAATGGGCCCTTCCAGCCCAGAAAGCCAACCGTATCCTGGGCTGCATCCAAAGATGCGCAGTCAGCGGGCCAAGGGAGGAGATCCCCATCCCTCTGCTCTGCGCTGGTCAGGCCTCACCTGCAGTGCTGCGTCCAGATGTGGAGTCCTCAGTGCAGGGGAGACAGTGGGAGCTGGTGCGAGTGCATCCAGAGTACAGCCA
>NW_011279996.1:0-609 GCF_000146605.3 Meleagris gallopavo
GCCCCAGGTGTTGCCACAAAAACAGGAGGGCAAGGGAATGCCCAGGCAAAGGCAAGGGCCAAGAGAACATGGAAGGAAATGCCAAGGATGACGGCCCAGACAATACGGCAGGGAACGCCAAAACTGAATGCCGACATGAATGTGGCAACACAAAGCCAAGGGGTCATTAGGCCAAGTAGAATGGGGCAAGGAACACAAAAATAGGAGGACAAGAGAATGTAATAGTGAAAACAGTGCAAGACCAGAGACAAGCAAGACACAGAACAAAGAGGATAGGCAGCCTTCTGGGCACCATGAAGCGCAACTCAGAGCTCTGGGGGAACCCTATTGTGCCGGGCTCTGGAATGGGTAAACGCTGGCGGGTGTGCATCGCCCTTACCTGCTGGGCAGACAATGACCAGTCAGCAAAGTGAGGTTCCGGGGCATGCCGGGAAATGCACATTCCACTTCCTTGCTGTTTCCACCGAGACCAACACATCTCTCCGGGCAGTTGTTACGGCACTTGGGAGCACCGCAGCTCTGCTGCCACCTGCTGGACACAATACAGTCATGAAGGCACTGCCCTGCATCCGGGCCTCTTGCACAACCTGTGCTCCTTGCTCGGAGCAC
>NW_011280003.1:0-301 GCF_000146605.3 Meleagris gallopavo
ATGGTATCTGACGTGTCTTCTGCTAGCCTCTGCCCCAGCAACTTTTTGGAAAAGCATCCTATGCTGCATTTCATACGAAGGTTTAGGAAAGGCCAAACTTTGCTCTGAGAAGCTTCTAGTGCAAAACCACAATCCAAACTCTCAGCCTCGAGTCTCTTGACGTCAGATGCCCCCTTGCTGCCTCCTCCCCACAGCTTGCCTTCCCCCAGCGTACAGGCTTTTGTGGAGAGAGGTTGGAGAAAGCCTCGATGCCGTGCTTGCACTGCTCTGCAAGAGACAAAACGGTGGTATGATATCAATC
>NW_011280009.1:0-448 GCF_000146605.3 Meleagris gallopavo
GGAGAATCCTGCAATTTCTGGGTGAAAATGGCGTATTTTGGGGGGGGAAACTGCCGTTTTTGAGAGAAGATGTCCTATTTTCGGAGGGAAAACCGGTATTTCTGTGAGAAAATGTGATATTTCTGGGAGAAAACTGCAATTCCTGGCAGAAAATGTCACATTCTTGGGGGAGAATCCTTGTATTTCTGGTAGGAAACGTGTTTTGGGTGAGAAAACTGGTATTTCTAGAACAAAATGTAATATTTCAGGGAGAAAGCTGGTATTTCTGGGTGAAAATGTGATATTTCTGGGTAGAATATTGCAATTTCTGGGTGAAAATGGCGTATTTTGGGGGGAAAATCTCCACTTTCTAGGACAAAATGACCTATTTTCGGATGGAAAACTGGTATTTCTGTGAGAAAATGTGGTATTTCTGGCCGAAAACTGCAATTCCTGGCAGAAAATGTAC
>NW_011280011.1:0-660 GCF_000146605.3 Meleagris gallopavo
GTTGTGAGAGAACTGGTATTTCTTTTACAAAATGTCATATTTCATGGAGAAATCTGCTCTTTCTGGAAGAAAACGAGATATTGCTTGGGAGAATACAGCAATTTCTGGGTGAAAATGTTTTATTTTGGGGGAAAATTCCACTTTCTAGGACAAAATGTCCTATTTTCGGAGGGAAAACCGGTATTTCTGTGAGAAAATGTGGTATTTCTGGGAGAAAACTGCAATTCCTGGCAGAAAATGTCCTATTTTGGGGGAGATTCCTGGTATTTCTGGTAAGAAACGTTGTGTTTTGGGTGAGAAAGCTGGTATTTCTGGGAGATATTGCCATATTGTTGGGGAGACAACTGGTATTTTTGGTAGAAAATGTAATATGTCAGGAGGAAAGGTGCAATTCCTGGGAGAAAACGTCATTTTGGGGGAGAAAACTGCCGTTTCGGTGGGAAAATGGCCTACTTCCGGGCGAAAACTGGTATTTCCGGTAGGAACGCTGAGTTTTTGGTGAGAAAGCTGGTATTTCTGGCAGAAGACGTCATATTCCTGGGGAGAAATCTGGTATTTCTGGGAGAAAATGTCCTGTTTCTGGTTGAAACATGGTACTTGTGGGAGGAAACTGCAGTTCCTGGCGGAAAATGGCATGTTTTTGGGAGAAAACTGGTATTT
>NW_011280012.1:0-472 GCF_000146605.3 Meleagris gallopavo
ATCAACTGTGAGTATCACATGATGGTGAGAGCACACCTGGAGTATGGTGTGAGTTAGTAAGCGTGGAGTAAGTGTGAGCAGAACCCAGCGGAAGTTGTGCGCACGTCTGTGCCCGCGACGGGGGGCCGTGGGCTTCCCCTCCCCCCCCGGCCACAGAATGGGGAAGGGAAGGGGAGACGGGACGGGGAGCTGGGGAGCTGGGGCTCCAGGAAGGAAGAAGAAGAACAAAGCGACAACGATCTGCGGACAAAACTTGTTTTACTGAGTGCGATGGCGGAGTGCGAGTTAAGCCGACGCCATGGCGCCTCGTGGGAGCTGAGAGGAATAATGAGAGGGGACAGAGGGAGTTCCTGAGGCGGAGTCACACCTGGAAAGCTGGGAACGGCTTCCAATGACCCCAGTGACCCCAACGGCCCGGTGACCCCAGGGACCTCACACGAACCACCCGATTCCACTGACCCACTGACCACAA
>NW_011280017.1:0-334 GCF_000146605.3 Meleagris gallopavo
GTAGGTGCACACAAAAAAGGGAAGCTGCTTTTTTTTTTAATTATTTTTTTTAAATGACATGTGAGTTAATTGAGAACGAATCTTTCATAGTAAAGCTTCTACAGTTGAATGATATGTCCTGGGGAATAAGAGGAAGAGAACTTTACAGAGGTAAGCAGTTGGTTTCACAGGTAATTAAGGAAAGAAGAATGTAATGTCTTGTTATCCTTCCTTGGAGGAAAATGATATCTTTGTAGTTTTCTGCTTTTGATGTCAGAAAGAGTTTTATACAACTCGTTTCCTCGTTATTTCCATTGAGAGATAGATGCATAGAACCATTGAGAAATAGAACAGA
>NW_011280018.1:0-324 GCF_000146605.3 Meleagris gallopavo
CCTCAGATCTTCCCGAGCCGCGACATTCCTGTCTCAAATATCTGTTTAAATTTTCAGGGTCTTTCAGGTGTTCTGGAGTAAAGTTCCATGACACCGAAGATTTCCATCTCTCTAAAGTCTCCCCCAGGCCTCTCCACATTCCCTGCCACTCAGTATTTACTGGTTTTGGGGCAGACTTCCTCAAAATATAATAAATACTAATAATAAGTGAAATGGTGAGCAGTACATTCACGGAGATTAATAACGTGACCAGGTGAGCATTGAAAATCCGACATAAAGAATTCAAAGGAGAGGCTAGGAAACCTGACTTAAGAACTCCCCAAC
>NW_011280023.1:0-637 GCF_000146605.3 Meleagris gallopavo
CCATTTTCTGCCAGGAACTGCAGTTTCCTCCCACAAATACCATTTTTCAACCAGAAACAGGACATTTTCTCCCAGAAATACCAGCTTTCTCCCAGAAATAGGACGTTTTGTACCAGAAATGCCAGTTTTCTCACCAAAAACTCCGCGTTTCCTAACAGAAATACCAGTTTTCGCCCGCAAGTAGGCCATTTTCTCTCAGAAATGGCAGTTTTCTCCCCCAACATGACGTTTTCTCCCAGGAATTGCACCTTTCTTCCTGAAATATTACATTTTCTCACCAAAAATACCAGTTGTCTCCCCAACAATATGGCAATATCTCCCAGAAATACCAGCTTTTCTCACCCAAAACACAACGTTTCCTACCAGAAATACCAGGATTCTCCCCCAAAATAGGACATTTTCTGCCAGGAATTGACAGTTTTCGGCCAGAAATACCACATTTTCTCACAGAAATACCAGGATTCTCCCCAAAAATAGGACATTTTCTGCCAGGAATTGCAGTTTTCGGCCAGAAATACCACATTTTCTCACAGAAATACCAGTTTTCCCTCCGAACAGAGGACATTTTTCTCCAAGAAAGTGGAGATTTTTCCCCCCCAAAATTACGCCATTTTCACCCAGAAATTGCAATATTCTA
>NW_011280046.1:0-359 GCF_000146605.3 Meleagris gallopavo
TGATTTCATTTTGCAGCCTGATGGAGTTGAAGGATTGCCTGGGCTCCTCCAGTCAGTGGTGTGAGATGTGTCCAGCAGGTAATGAACATCATGCACCCCATGTTGGTGCGCTGCTTGTATGCAGGTAGGTTTGCGATGTGATCCGACTCCCCCATGCTGACCATCCACAGCTAGATCAAGTTGCTCAGAGTCTGAGCCAGGCTCACCTTGAAAGGGCCAGCACATCCACCATGTCTCTGGCAACCTGTGCCACTGCCTCAGCACCCTCACTGTACAAGACATTTTCCTAGATTTCACCTCCTATTTTCCCTTGTTCTTTCCTTTAGGTATTGAAAGGTCTGTTACCAGGTTCCCTTGGA
>NW_011280050.1:0-306 GCF_000146605.3 Meleagris gallopavo
AGGATGAGCTGCTGGGGGAACTAGACGGCCGGGAAAGAGAAGAACTCATTGCATGGATCAGTGCCGGAGCCACAAAGCCCCGATGTCTCCAGCAGCCCTGCCCCTCCTTGCTTCATCGCCCAGCTCCCTGACTTCCCACAGCACAGCAGGGAGCTCAACGAGGAAGCACGGGCTGCCACCAGGACCCCCAGCGACCCATTCTGGGGACCGCCGCCATCCCTTGGGCAGCTCCAAGTCGCCCCCGAAACGTGAGCTGAGGCTGCAGCAGTGCAGCACAGAGCAGGACAATCTCTTGCTTTGCCTGGA
>NW_011280051.1:0-412 GCF_000146605.3 Meleagris gallopavo
GTCACACGGCCTTCAGACAGAGAAAATACGCTAACGCATAAACGAAAAATTGGGAATCGCTGTAAGAGCAAACAGAGGAACGCTCTGTTCCACCCAGGAACCTTTTCAGAATGTGTATTTGAAACAGTAGCCAGGGGAACCAAAACAGCTCAGACTTGTTGAAAAGAGCCTTACATTTAAGCACAAGACTTCTTCAAAGCTTCATCTTTCATAGAACCGTTATGGTTGGAAAGACCACTGCCATCATCCGGTCCAACACCGGCCCACCCCCACCTGCCCCACAGCCCTCAGTGCCACAACCCCGTGGCTCTTGAGCACGGTGACTCCACCACCTCCCTGGGCAGCCTGTTCCAAAAAGCTGCAGCAAGTTTGCTCCAAAATCAGATGTGACCCTGTTACAATGAAGCTACTC
>NW_011280056.1:0-608 GCF_000146605.3 Meleagris gallopavo
ATAGCCCTATTAATTACAGCCATCCAGCTTGAGATCCTCCAGAAAAAGCAGAGCTCACAGCTCTGAAATCAAGCAGGAATCACTCACCCCATTCTAAGGGCTCACCCCACACCCCAAAGGAAGCAGTCTCCAGATTCAGATGCTGCTCTTACACCAAGCAGCCCTTCAGCGCACTTGGGATCCCCCCAAAAGAGAAGATCACAGCCCTAGAAAGAAAAAAAGAACCACTTACCCCATTCCAAGGACCAATACCTCCCCCACACTCTCAAGTGAAGGAAGCAGCTTCCAGGTCCAAATACCTACCAGCCCTTAAGTACGCTCAGGGTTCCCTGACTAAAAAGAGAGAGACCAGCTCCACAATAGGAGAAGAGGAAAAAAAAAAAAAATACACTCACTCCATCACCAAAGAACAAGGCATACTCCAAAGGAAGCACTCCCCAGGTTCACATGCTGCCCCTACTCTTCCCAGCCCTTAAATGGGATCAGGGAGGGCTGGAGCCTGGCTCTGCCCCACTCCACAGCCAAACTGCCCCCAGCTGTGCTCGCAGGGCTGCACCCCGCCCCAGGTGCGGGTTCCACAAAAACAGGAGGGCAAGGGAATGCCCAGG
>NW_011280057.1:0-316 GCF_000146605.3 Meleagris gallopavo
TGCTTCCGATGCCTTCAGAAAATCTGCACCACCCTTATCTGAGTGCAGAGAGTGCTAAGAAACTGTGTTTGAGGGATAGTTTAGGAAAATTTAAATTTGACAGTAGCTAACAGGAGAATTCTCATGCAGTATACAGGAACTCCACACTTTTGAGCCATACTTGGAATGTCAGACTAAAAAAACAGGCATTTAGAATTATTTCTACACTTGGAGGCCTTTGATTGTTTGTTTGCAGTCTAATAAATCAGAACAGTGTTAAGTTTTAAAACCTATGTGTAATTGCATTCTAGAAGAATTCAGCGCAAGCAGATAAGTA
>NW_011280058.1:0-331 GCF_000146605.3 Meleagris gallopavo
ACAGAATGCGATCCAGGCATCGTCTTTTCTTCTGTTCTTACATCGTAGGTTTGGCTAAGCTTTAGGGTATTGGTTTTTATGATTCTGTCATTGAATGCATTTTCAGCCTGCCCCAGAGCTTCCTATTTGCTGCCTTAGGTGTCAGGGAGGCTAGTAATCTTTATTAGATTTTGTATTAACAAAATTAAGGGTTTGGTGGTGGAGTATTTTGTTTTTTTTTTTTTTTTTTTTCCACCCTATGAATGTCTCCCAGGAGCAAGATTAACTATCTCAGATATGGAGCTAGAAGCACTTTGAAATGTTCCAGTCCAATCAGGAAGAAAAAAACACA
>NW_011280060.1:0-382 GCF_000146605.3 Meleagris gallopavo
GCAGTTCCTGGCAGAAAACGGCATATTTTTGGGAGAAAGCGGCTATTTGCGGTATAAAATGTCGTATATTTGCGATAAAACTGGCATTTCTTGGAGAAAATATCATATTTTTGGGGAAAAATCTACTATTTCTTGGAAAAGGTGTCATTTTTAAGGGAAGAAACCTGGTATTTCTGGAGAAAATGTCATGTTTGGGGATAAAATAGGTATTTCTGGTGAAAAACGTAGAGTCTTCGGTGATAAAACTGGAATTTCTGGGGCAGAATATCGTATTTTGGGAGAAAGCTACTATTTCTCGGAGAAAACGTCATATTTCTGGTTGAGAAACGGTATTGATGGGAAAAAACGTCCTATTTCTGGTTAGAAAATGGTATTTGTGGGA
>NW_011280061.1:0-328 GCF_000146605.3 Meleagris gallopavo
TCTCCTTAGGTCAAAGGGAAATAGGGTATGCTGATGTCTGTTGTTTTTACGAGAAAAAAAGTTAGGAGTTTCAAGAATTCCTTAATTGAGGATTCTGTAAGTGTAGCAGAACAATTAGATCAATTTCTAGGGCCTAATTCATGGATGGAAATGATGTTATCACTGATATGTTGTTTATTGGAGAAGGAGGTGGGCACCTATGCAAGTATGGGAAAGGAATATAGAGGGAACATTGGGCTCTGGAGGGAGGAAGAGAGAGAAAGGATCCTGAGGATAAATTGTATTGATTATGTCACTGTCTTTGTGATTGTTAAATGTTTATGTTGTG
>NW_011280062.1:0-440 GCF_000146605.3 Meleagris gallopavo
AGAAGGGTAGGGAGATGGGAGATGGGCCTAAGAACAAAACGGCAGCGGCGATCTGAGGAGGAAAGTCCATTTCCTAAATATGGTATTGGAGTGCAAGATAACACAATCTAATACTTCACATAATCCTTGACTGCCGAGGTTAGCTGCCTCAGAGCCGTCCCGGACGGAATCGCAGCGACTCATTGCAGGGTACAGGGGGGTTTTGGTCAGTTCCTTTACCAGGGGAACCCCGTCATGGGCGGAATCAAACTCTCAAACCCACGTAAGGTTATAAGAGCAGATACGTTTATTTCTGCGCTGCGCCACAGGCCGGGTGCAAGGGGCATCGCTCCTCCTGGCTTGCACGCCAGAGAGTGGTGATACATTTATAAGCCAAGCCATACATATTCAACAGTATCACCCAAGACCCATTGACATATTCATTACTTTCCGGGAATTCA
>NW_011280072.1:0-308 GCF_000146605.3 Meleagris gallopavo
TTGACTTATCTTTTTTGAATCACATGAACACCCCTTGTTCTAATTGAGCTCAGGCCCATGGGATGACCTGTTTCCATTGGTGTTGGGCTGTCCATCTGCAAGGCAGATGGGAAGCACAGGAGGAGCAGCCTCCTGCTCCTCTTCCCAATGTTGCCCTCCCTGCACAGCCCTGCTCACCGGGTTGCTGGTCTGGATTTGGTTCCATGGCCATTTCAGGCTCATTCTGCCAGCAACGCCGTGTTGACAAGCCACTGCAATCAGGTGGTTTGGTGCCAGCACCTGCAGTGGGGTCTTGATTCAGACAAACA
>NW_011280073.1:0-377 GCF_000146605.3 Meleagris gallopavo
GTCATATTTCATGGAGAAATCTGCTATTTCTGGAAGAAAACGTGATATTTCAGGGGAGAATCCTGCAATTTCTGGGTGAAAACGGCGTATTTTGGGGGGGAAACTGCCGTTTCTGAGAGAAGATGTCCTATTTTCGGAGGGAAAACCGGTATTTCTGTGAGAAAATGTGATATTTCTGGGAGAAAACTGCAATTCCTGGCAGAAAATGTCACATTCTTGGGGGAGAATCCTTGTATTTCTGGTAGGAAACGTGTTTTGGGTGAGAAAACTGGTATTTCTGGAACAAAATGTAATATTTCAGGGAGAAAGCTGGTATTTCTGGGTGAAAATGTCATATTTCTGGGTTGAAAATTGCAATTTCTGGGTGAAAATGGCGT
>NW_011280079.1:0-326 GCF_000146605.3 Meleagris gallopavo
GTAATATTTCAGGGAGAAAGCTGGTATTTCTGAGTGAAAATGTGATATTTCTGGGGAGAATATTGCAATTTCTGGGTGAAAATGGCGTATTTTGGGGGGAAAAACTCCACTTTCTTGGACAAAATGTCCTCTTTTCGGAGGGAAAACTGGTATTTCTGTGAGAAAATGTGGTATTTCTGGCAGAAAACTGCAATTCCTGGCAGAAAATGTCCTATTTTGGGGGAGAATCCTGGTATTTCTGGTAGGAAACGTTGTGTTTTGGGTGAGAAAACTGGTATTTCTGGGAGATGTTGCCATATTGTTGGGGAGACAATTGGTATTTTTGG
>NW_011280082.1:0-306 GCF_000146605.3 Meleagris gallopavo
AATTCACAGCTTGCAGAGTGTCAAACACAACAAAGAAAGAAGGAACGAAAGAGGCAAAGGCCATGGCTGTGTACAGAAGCGCTCAGGAAGGCTTCAGCAGGAGAAAGAAACCTGCTGCAACAAGTCAACTAAGCAAAGGGTTACACCTCACAGGGACAGAATTCCCACCCAGAAGCACTGCCAGCAAACAGCACAGTATTGGAAAGCAGCGCGTCCCAATCTGCCTCCTTGCCCTGCTCTAGTCGCTCAGCCAAAACACAAGAAATAAAACACAACAAACTCTACTGTTTCTTGCTCGTGGCAGCC
>NW_011280085.1:0-313 GCF_000146605.3 Meleagris gallopavo
GCTCCGCACAGTTCTACTCCTGTCCTTTGTGTGGGATGTGTAGAATTTGGATTTTTTTTTAATTAAAGGTTCATTGTGCTGCAAAATAGGAAAAGGAAGAAGAAAAATACATTTAAAATGAACTTCTCTCTGAGTCACATAATCTACAAGGCATCGCTAGCCAGTATCTAATTATTACCCAGCTCTCCTCCCACTTCTGCTTATTAGGAAAGTTTAGATATTAGTTCTCGTTTGCTGTTCAGAATAGCACAGATGGAAGGAAATGAATATGCCATTTGCTTTCGTGACCTCAGGGGAGTGGAGCAAAAAATGG
>NW_011280087.1:0-454 GCF_000146605.3 Meleagris gallopavo
CTTTTCCGTATTCCCGGACTTGTACATTTTCGGGTTCCACCTCCCGACAATGTATCTCTACTGTGCATTACGTACCTTATAACGCACGGCACCCATTGGGTGACTCCACTTAACCATCTTTCGATAATGCCCGTGTTGCAGATATAATCCCAACACCTACCAGGCTTTATATGTACATCGAACGTTACATACGATGCACCCCGTATTCCCGGACTTGTACATTTTCTTGTACATACTACCGGGCCAGGACGTGCCTTGCGTCCACCATAACACCACCAGGCGTAGGTCGCCTGAGAGGATCGATGCGAACGCATCTCTACAACTTGAAACTCCTAGCCTGAAGTCCCGTCGTTTGCGGGCGGTCGGTGGGCATCGAAACTAGTCAAGTCCACGGTCGGCGAGGTCGGCGGCCACCGGCGTTCCCTATGGTCAGGTACTAACACGTGCAGTGCGA
>NW_011280092.1:0-333 GCF_000146605.3 Meleagris gallopavo
TTGGCTTTGTGTTGCCACATTCATGTCGGCATTCAGTTTTGGCGTTCCCTGCCGTATTGTCTGGGCCGTCATCCTTGGCATTTCCTTCCATGTTCTCTTGGCCCTTGCCTTTGTCTGGGCATTCCCTTGCCCTCCTGTTTTTGTGGCAACACCTGGGGCGGGGTGCAGCCCTGCGAGCACAGCTGGGGGCAGTTTGGCTGTGGAGTGGGGCAGGGCCAGGCTCCACCCCTCCCTGATCCCATTTAAGGGCTGGGAAGAGTAGGGGCAGCATGTGAACCTGGGGAGTGCTTCCTTTGGAGTATGCCTTGTTCTTTGGTGATGGAGTGAGTTGTA
>NW_011280099.1:0-673 GCF_000146605.3 Meleagris gallopavo
ACTCCAAAGGAAGCACTCCCCAGGTTCAGATGCTGCCCCTACTCTTCCCAGCCCTTAAATGGGATCAGGGAGGGGTGGAGCCTGGCTCTGCCCCACTCCACAGCCAAACTGCCCCCAGCTGTGCTCGCAGGGCTGCACCCCGCCCCAGGTGTTGCCACAAAAACAGGAGGGCAAGGGAATGCCCAGGCAAAGGCAAGGGCCAAGAGAACATGGAAGGAAATGCCAAGGATGACGGCCCAGACAATACGGCAGGGAACGCCAAAACTGAATGCCGACATGAATGTGGCAACACAAAGCCAAGGGGTCATTAGGCCAAGAGAATGGGGGCAAGGAACACAAAAAGAGGAGGACAAGAGAATGTAATAGTGAAAACAGTGCAAGACCAGAGACAAGCAAGACACAGAACAAAGAGGATAGGCAGCCTTCTGGGCACCATGAAGCGCAATTCAGAGCTCTGGGGGAACCCTATTGTGCCGGGCTCTGGAATGGGTAAACGCTGGCGGGTGTGCATCGCCCTTACCTGCTGGGCAGACAATGACCAGTCAGCAAAGTGAGGTTCCGGGGCATGCCGGGAAATGCAGATTCCACTTCCTTGCTGTTTCCACAGAGACCAACACATCTCTCCGGGCAGTTGTTACGGCACTTGGGAGCACCGCAGCTCTGCTGCCACCTG
>NW_011280102.1:0-328 GCF_000146605.3 Meleagris gallopavo
GAGGGTGGTGAAGATTCACGCACTGTTTCTCCATGAAGGACTCTGGAGAGGAAGTGTTGGACATGTGCAGAGCTGTGGTACGTGCGTATTTCCCTTTCCTCACTCTCCCTCCTCATTCAGTCCTCATTTAACATCACGAGTTTGACCAATATTCCCCCACCTCCCTCTTAAACTCCCTACTGTCCCTGTATTTGGGCCTATATCTGGACCACTGAGCCCCACATCCTTCCATAGCCCACCTCATACCCCCACATACGACCCCCATACGCCCCCTACCCAACCCCCCCCAATCGCCTCCCTATAGGACTGGGGTGTGGGGATACGGATA
>NW_011280103.1:0-307 GCF_000146605.3 Meleagris gallopavo
AGATGACATTTGGTGCCAGAAATACCCATTTTCTCCTGACAAACACAACGTTTTCCGCCAGAAATACCAGTTTAGTCCCCGAAAAATATGGCATTTTCTCCAAGAAATACCAGCTTTGTGCCCTGAAATATGACTTTTTCTCCCAGATATACCAGTTTGCTTCCGCAAAATATGACAATATCTCCAAGTCATAGTAATTTTCTCCCCCCAAAATATTATATAATTCTAGCCACAAAATCCCCAGTTTTCTCCCCAAAAATACACCATTTCTGCCAGGAACTGCAGTTTTCTACCCAGAAATATGATA
>NW_011280106.1:0-391 GCF_000146605.3 Meleagris gallopavo
AAATAAAATAAAATGAGATTGTCATTCATCTCAAGCAGGAATTCAAAATAAATTTTGATCAATAAGAAGGGTAAACTATCTTCTTAAACTGATCTTGATGGACTTAAATCAGGACCTGGGGTCATAGAGAAAATAAAACATGATATAATGATTGTCACTCTTTTCTCCCCTCAACACAAATAATTCAGTTCTTTTAACCTTTCTATATATGATGGCTGATATTTCATTCTCAAGGAAATCAAATTTAGAGTATAGTTTAGTGGTCAATTTATCTGTCAAGCTCAAATTTGTCCGATACTAGTCAATATATTGTGAATTTTTTGTCTTAAAACTCTCTTTAAAACCCCATTCCTAATTTGCTGCCACTCTTGACAAAAAAAAAAAAAAGGAG
>NW_011280107.1:0-394 GCF_000146605.3 Meleagris gallopavo
GTAATTCACAGTGGAAGGAGAGAACATCCTGCACGAAACATTACTTGAAAGAAATAGAATTGTTAAGCAGCAGATCTTGTGCTTTCAGGAGATGTAACAGGACCTCATTTCATTTAAGGTACCCTAACAACATGAATTATTTCCTCTTGTTGATATCATGATAAGGAATCTCTGCCAGTTGGTTAAAATTGAACTCACAATTAGAAGCACACACTTACAGTTTTGAAGTTCTTGTGTAGTTTAATGATGAGGTAAAATCTAAGGTCAAATTTTGTTTTTTTTGTTTTGTATTTTTTTTCTTCAGTAATTTTGAGCTATTATTTTGATTTTGTTTCATTCTCTAGATTTTGCTTTGGCTTTTCTACTATTTTGTTTTAGAGATAGCTGAAGTCTC
>NW_011280109.1:0-354 GCF_000146605.3 Meleagris gallopavo
CAAATGAAGGTAAGATTACAGATCAAGGAGTGTAAATGATAAGGTGCTTAGGCTCAGACTTAATACAAGTTAAATGTAATACAGTTGGATTTTTGGAATTTCATTTTTCTTCTTTTTGTGCAATTTGATATCACATATTTTTCATGGACTTTGACTACCCTAATCAATCTACAAGATTGAGAATGAACAAAAAAAAAAAAGACTAACTGGTAGATTCACAACCAGGGCACAGGACTGGAAAATCAAAACTGCATTGTCTCCAGTAGCTGATCTTTGAAAATCAACTTTTTGCTACCTACAGAACAAAACAATACAGTTTTATGAATTTATAAATATAGTAATCATTAGGCAAAG
>NW_011280110.1:0-334 GCF_000146605.3 Meleagris gallopavo
CTAATTGTCATCCATGCGGTGGGTGGTTTTTTAAGGGTCGATTGTGTGCATCCTCGTTGTGTTTTAAATTGATGTTCTGCGTCTCTTCTGATTTCATTTTGTCAGCCTGATGGAGTTGAAGGATTGCCTGGGCTCCTCCAGTCAGTGGTGTGAGATCTGTCCAGCAGGTAATGAACATCATGCACCCCATGTTGGTGCGCTGCTTGTATGCAGGTAGGTTTGCGATGTGATCCGACTCCCCCATGCTGACCATCCACAGCTAGATCAAGTTGCTCAGAGTCTGAGCCAGGCTCACCTTGAAAGGGCCAGCACATCCACCATGTCTCTGGCAAAC
>NW_011280111.1:0-405 GCF_000146605.3 Meleagris gallopavo
CACAAACCTGTGCTCCTTGCTCGGAGCACATGGCTGCACTCTGTGCACGATGTTGCTTACCACCAGAGAAGGCTCAGCTACCCAACACCATTTTTGCTTCCATCTTGTCTGAGAACTGCTCATTATGCACAGCCCTCATCTTTGCTTTGGTGAGGTGGGGACTGCCATTGCTTCCTCAGTCCCCACACACCCCTTCCCATCCCCACACTGCCATGGCAGATCAGGTTCTGGACCACCTGAGGACCCAAACAGCCAGGAGTCTTTGGGTCCTGACGAGATGAGTCCCAGAGTTCCAAGGGATTCACCGCTGCAGTCACCGAGCCACTCTCCATGGTATTTCAGAAGTCGAGGCAGTCAGGTCAAGTCCTGCTGAGGAGAAAAAGGTGACAGCACACCTCTCAGGAA
>NW_011280128.1:0-302 GCF_000146605.3 Meleagris gallopavo
GCCTTTCTTAGTTGTCCTTTCACTTCTCAGCTTTTTTCTTTTTAACATTAAAAAGTAGTTTGCTGTTTGTTTTGTCTTAGCAGGTCGCTTATAAATTAAAAAAAAGAAGGAAAAAAAACCAAAAACAAGCTGGTTATCTTGTGTGTAATGAAAGGCTCACCATTTATTTTTATTTTTGTACGTTGGCACTCCGTGGTCATGACTGAGTCAAAGTTGACCTATTTGTTTCTCCAGACATTTGTCTCTTATCTGAGCAGTTGGAACTGACCGTGCTCGAATGCTGAAGTTGCTTTAGGATAATA
>NW_011280129.1:0-312 GCF_000146605.3 Meleagris gallopavo
TTTAGTGTTAATTCTGTTAATTATTTAATTTAAAAAAAAATAGAAAGCAACCACGTGCTTCAGTTGCACTGCACAGCCATCTTGCTAGGCCATATAAATCAGTGTAAGCAATGTATGTAATTAGCCCAGCAATACCTGGTTGAACAGATTTGAGAGTGTATATGTGATTGGTGAGAGTTATTTTGCAAAGATGTGGAAAAATATCTGCATGGGATAATGACTGCTTCCTATAGCACAGAGGGCAGAAGCCAGTATCTTACTACTTTGAACTGTTCCTGCCTTCATAAATAAAGACAATTAATTCTTAGAGAG
>NW_011280134.1:0-388 GCF_000146605.3 Meleagris gallopavo
AGTGAGTGTTTCATTATTTGGATACCGTCTAATTTTATGAATTGTCTGTGAGTCATCCTTTCCCTGGGAGTTTTCCCTCCATTTCATTTGCAAATATATGAAGAACACTGTGGGTTTTTTTTGTTTGTTTGTTTTTTTTCTAAAATATTTACACAATATTTATTTGAAAAATAGAAAACTTTTTAGATTAATTATTAATGATTTTAAAAACATTGTAAAGTATTTATTGTGTAACATGCAGCAAAACTAACTTTTGCTATCATTTTCTATGTTTGCACAGAAACTCAAGCCAAGATTTAGATACCTCGTTAGGCATCTGTGAGGCAGAAAGCTATGTATGAGATTTGTAAGATCCTGTTACCATCATTAGAGATCTGCATTCACATAC
>NW_011280135.1:0-322 GCF_000146605.3 Meleagris gallopavo
TGACTTCTGGTTGTGGTTATGGGGAGAAAAAGAGAGGCCACTTAATTGCTAAGGTTCATTTCTTTGGTTGATAGATAAACAGAAAACAAACTCACTTATGAGCTAAACACCCTTATAAGAAAGAGAGTCATGCAACATGATCAAATGCTTTTTTCTACATCTAGAGAAAAGGCAAAATTTCCTTTCTGTCTGGCTATGTTCAGGGTAAAATTACAAAGCACTGATCCTAATAAAGGGATGATCCTGCTATGGAAACCAATGGAAGGAATGCCATTGAATCAAGAGAATAACTAATAGAACTACATTACTTTCTAATCATAGT
>NW_011280137.1:0-478 GCF_000146605.3 Meleagris gallopavo
CCTCTTCTGTGTAGTCTGGAATTTACTCGGATATGAAAATCGCTCTCTCAACGCAAGTAATTGCTAGTGCTGTTAGGAGGATGCAAATTATTTCTACTTGTAAGCTGTGGCTTCTGGAGCAGAAAGTACAGTGGAATGCGTTTCGAAGTAAAGCATTTCAAAATTTGTTGCATGGTATCAATATTAGGGAAAAAAAAGAACCAATAGTTTCCTTTGCTCCTTACTGATGTGGTTTTGCTGCTGCTCAAACATGCAAGGGGATTTTAGTGCTAGATGAGATGAGAATCAGTGCCTAAGAGTTCTTTTCAATATTATAGTTATGGATCACCGTGGGTACAGTGGTTATGTTATTAGGTATGTGTACACTTATCTGAATTAGTTCTGGCCCTGCATACAGTAGCTTGTGTTCATAAAATTGTTGCATGACTGCGACTTTGTGCTTTTCCGTGAACTTAAGATTAAGCGTGGAAAATGTTGT
>NW_011280139.1:0-408 GCF_000146605.3 Meleagris gallopavo
TCTTTATGCCTGAATGACCCAGGGGACAGCAGGGAGTTGAAAATTAATTTGCATTTTGAAACGCTGCAGCTGCAGGGGGAACAAACAGGAGAAAAAAAATAGTTTCCCTCCACGCAGGAATTGCTGCTCTGTTACCCCTCACTCTGCTCCTGCTGAGGTGGCTGCTTTGCCCCTCTTAACTTAGCGTGGTGTGATCGGTCTTAATGGTCTGTGTAGGAATGTATCTGCAGTATATTTGTTCCATTTAATGGATATGCATGCAAACACTGCAGAGAGTTAAGTGGATACCACCTGCGAGATGGATGTGCCGTACAACAACGCCTATCTTGGATGTAAAAGCAGTAAGCATGGCAGCTCGAAGCAGGAATTCCCTAGCACAGAGATACCTGTGATGCTGAGCGTGTTGCT
>NW_011280143.1:0-329 GCF_000146605.3 Meleagris gallopavo
CTAGTCCTATCACTATCCTACTGTGTAAAAGATCAGTTTCCCTCATGATCATAAGTATTGGAAGGCCACAATGAGGTCTTCCCAGAGCCTTCTCTTTTCCAGGCTGAAAAACCCAGCTCCTTCAGCCTGTCTTCATAGGAGAGGCATTCTGGTCCTCTGATCATCTTTATGGCCCTTCTCTGAACCCACAGCAACAGTTCCATGTACTTTTTTTTTTTTTTTTAAGCTGGGGTCCTGAACCTGGATGCAGTACTCCAGATGGGTCATCACAAGGGCAGAGCAGAGAGGGACAGCCACCTCCCTCTCATTGCTGGCCATCACTCTTTTGT
>NW_011280144.1:0-310 GCF_000146605.3 Meleagris gallopavo
AGCGACCAGCAGGGAGAGGGAGGTGATTGTCCCCCTCGACTCGGCTCTGGTGCGGCCCCATGTGCAGCACTGCGTCCAGGCGTGGAGCTTTTGGAGCAGGTCCAGAGAAGGGCCACGAAGATGATCAGAGGGCTGGAGCATCTCTCTTAGAAAGAAATGTTGAGGGAACTGGGATTGTTCTGTGGGAGAAGAGAAAGCTCTGGAGATAGCTCATGACAGCCTTTTAAGACTCGAAGGGAGCGCATAAGCAGGAGGGAGCAACGGCTGGTTTAGGAGGGTGGATAGCGATAGGACAAGGGGAAATGGTTTT
>NW_011280146.1:0-463 GCF_000146605.3 Meleagris gallopavo
TCACAAAAATACGACATTTTCCACCACAAATACCAGTTTTCTCCCAAAAACATGCCGTTTTCTGCCAGGAACTGCAGTTTCCTCCCACAAAATACCATTTTTCAACCAGAAACAGGACATTTTCTCCCAGAAATACCAGCTTTCTCCCAGAAATAGGACGTTTTGTACCAGAAATGCCAGTTTTCTCACCAAAAACTCAGCGTTTCCTAACAGAAATACCAGTTTTTGCCCGCAAGTAGGCCATTTTCTCTCAGAAATGGCAGTTTTCTCACCCAACATGACGTTTTCTCCAAGGAATTGCACCTTTCTTCCTGAAATATTACATTTTCTCACCAAAAATACCAGTTGTCTCCCCAACAATATGGCAATATCTCCCAGAAACACCAGTTTTCTCACCCAAAACACGTTTCCTACCAGAAATACAAGGATTCTCCCCCAGTAATGTGACATTTTCTGCCAGGAA
>NW_011280147.1:0-329 GCF_000146605.3 Meleagris gallopavo
AAATGAGTAATGTCATTAACCTCCTCCTACCCGATTACTTCCTGGATGTTGGCATGCCCCAGCTGATTAAGTATCCATCTATATGTTAGGTATGAATTGTCTTCTGCTTTGGTTTGTAGGTCTTTCAGGTTGCAGCCTATGAAGAAGAGGCTCATGTAGCATTTTGCAGTGCTGGATGCAGTTGAAGGCAAAACTGAAGACGCTTTCCGAGCATTTGAAGCTATGAAGCATATGGTTTCATACCAGAACCTTGCCGAGGCTGGTTCCTAACTTGTGTTACCCAAATGCTTTTTCGTTCCTTGCATTCCAACTGATTCTTATTCATCCAA
>NW_011280151.1:0-425 GCF_000146605.3 Meleagris gallopavo
TATTCCTCAGTCTAAAGATTTTTCACAGGAAGAGGAACGGTATAGCAAGGGGAAGAAAGCAATGGAAATTTGGCTGATTGACTTTAAAAGAAATGAGAGAAGAGAGTTTTCTGTAAGCTGGCTAGAGCCTCCTAACAGCAGAGAAATCCACCAGCTGGTTTTGTTTGCTTATTGACTCCTCCTACTTAAACACTGCTTTGAACACTCACCAAAGATGGCACTACCTAGCAGGGAGAAGTACAGAGCTGCTCTGTGCTCGCCAGCAGAGACATTCCTTCAAGGAAAAGAAAAAAAAAGGAAGAAAAAGATTAGTACCTTTTCAGACTTGGTATCTGCAGAAACCCAAGGTTAAACAGGTTAAATCGAGTCTTGCTCAATTAGTCTAAATGACTAATTCCAATTTCAGAACAGCTTGCAGCCTACAC
>NW_011280152.1:0-336 GCF_000146605.3 Meleagris gallopavo
AGTAACTGCAGATGCCATTTAACTTTCATCCCAGCTGCTCATCACAAAGTGCCTAACCACTCAGGGCTGCACATGTTCATTTTCCTGACTCCTTGCTAAGTGTCACAGCAATATTTCTCCTGATTCTTTACTCTTGGCTGCTGTTGCCTTGCCATCTTCCCTCAGCTAAAGTTTGAATACATTGATGGATTAGATAGCTTTGATAGAAGACTGAGGCTCCTCAGGACTAAGAAAAAAAAAAAAAAAAAAGGAGAGTGTTTCTCTGGAAGTCTATTCTTTGACTCTTTCTTTGAATTACTTAAAATTTTTCACTGTTAGCTTTTATCCTTGACTGGA
>NW_011280154.1:0-543 GCF_000146605.3 Meleagris gallopavo
AAAATGTCGTATTTATGCGATAAAACTGGCATTTCTTGGAGAAAATATCATATTTTTGGGGAAAATTCTACTATTTCTTGGAAAAGGTGTCATATTTAAGGGAAGAAATCTGGTATTTCTGGAGAAAATGTCATGTTTGGGGATAAAATAGGTATTTCTGGTGAAAAACGTAGAGTCTTCGGTGATGAAACTGGGATTTCTGGAGCAAAATATCATATTTTGGGAGAAAACTCGTATTACTTGAAGAAAATGTCATGTTTTGGGGGCAATATCTGGTATTTGTGGGAGAAAACGTCCTATTTCTGGTTGAAAAAAAGGTATTTGTGGGAGGAAACTGCAGTTCCTGGCAGAAATGGCTTACTTTTGGGACAAAACGGTTATTTGTGGTAGATAATACCCTATTTTTTGGGAGAAATCTACTATTTCTGGGAGAAAATGTCATATTTTGGGGAAGAAAACTGGTATTTCTGGGAGACAATGTCATTTTTTAGGAGAAAATCGGTGTTTCTGGAAGAAAACGCTGAGTACTCGCTGATAAAACTG
>NW_011280155.1:0-469 GCF_000146605.3 Meleagris gallopavo
TTACATTTTCTACCAAAAATACCAGTTGTCTCCCCAACAATATGGCAATATCTCCCAGAAATACCAGCTTTCTCACCCAAAACACAACGTTTCCTACCAGAAATACAAGGATTTTTCTCCCCCCAATAATGAGACATTTTCTGCCAGGAATTGCAGTTTTCTCCCAGAAATACCACATTTTCTCACAGAAATACCGGTTTTCCCTCCGAAAATAGGACATCTTCTCTCAGAAACGGCAGTTTCCCGCCCCCCAAAATACGCCTTTTTCACCCAGAAAATTGCAGTATTCTCCCAAGAAATATCACGATTTCTTCCAGAAAGAGCAGATTTCTCCGTGAAATATGACATTTTGTAACAGAAATACCAGTTCTCTCACAACAAAATCAGCGTTTTCTACCAGAAATACCAGTTTTCTCCCAAAAACATGCCATTTTCCGCCAGGAACTGCAGTTTCCTCCCACAAGAACCA
>NW_011280156.1:0-371 GCF_000146605.3 Meleagris gallopavo
CCTCAACAGGCTGAGCAGTGGCCACAAATCCAAGTGCAGGGTCAGTAGCTGGGATGAGGGAACAGCCACCACCAAAACATGCTAGGGGATGAAAGGACCGAGCGTAGTCCTGCTCCATAAGGCCTGGGAGTACTGGTGGGTGGGAGCTGGACACAAGCCAGCAGTGGGCCCTTCCTGCCCAGAAAACCACCGTATCCTGGGCTGCATCCAAAGATGCGCAGTCAGCGGGCAAGGGAGGAGATCCCCCATCCCCTCTGCTCTGCGCTGGTGAGGCCTCAGCTGCAGTGCTGCATCCAGATGCGGAGTCCTCAGTGCAGGGGAGACATGGAGCTGTGCGAGTGCATCCAAGAGTACAGCCACAAACACGAACC
>NW_011280159.1:0-425 GCF_000146605.3 Meleagris gallopavo
AGCAACATGGTGCACAGAGTGCAGCCATGTGCTCCGAGCAAGGAGCACAGGTTTGTGCAAGAGGCCCGGATGCAGGGCAGTGCCTTCATGACTGTATTGTGTCCAACAGGTGGCAGCAGAGCTGCGGTGCTCCCAAGTGCCGTAACAACTGCACGGAGAGATGTGTTGGTCTCGGTGGAAACAGCAAGGAAGTGGAATGTGCATTTCCCGGCATGCCCCGGAACCTCACTTTGCTGACTGGTCATTGTCTGCCCAGCAGGTAAGGGCGATGCACACCCGCCAGCGTTTACCCATTCCAGACGCCCCGGCACAATACGGGTTCCCCCAGAGCTCTGAATTGCGCTTCATGGTGCCTAGAAGGCTGCCTATCCTCTTTGTTCTGTGTCTTGCTTGTCTCTGGTCTTGCTACTGTTTTCACTTATTAC
>NW_011280160.1:0-430 GCF_000146605.3 Meleagris gallopavo
CCTGCATCTTTTGCCTTACTTGTGTAAGAGGGGAATAGCTGTTAAGGCTGAGAGAAGATAATGAAGTTATCAAATTGCTGCTTTGGAAGATGGCTTTTTTTAAAAGCAGCATAAAAAGCCAACTCTCTGGAAATGCACATCACTTTGTGGGTGCTCTCAATTTGCCATATTTTTCCACCCTTGCCTCCATTTTTTTTTTCCCCCCAATTTTTCTAGTCTTTCCATGGGAGAGTGTCCTTTCTTTAACATTCTTTGACAACAGCTGACTTTTGAGAGCATTTTGGAAAATCAGGAGTTCAAAACAGTTTAATTCTAGTTACTGTCTGGACTATAAATATTTAATACACTTACAGAGCATCTCAGAGAAGGGAGAGTTCTTTTTCCCTCTTAGCTGTTTCCCTCTTAGCTGTCATTATCTCCTGCAAGAGAT
>NW_011280161.1:0-355 GCF_000146605.3 Meleagris gallopavo
GGTCATGACAACGCCGTGCCAGCTTCTCCAGGATTCGGCTGAGGTAGAATTCCAACCGCCCACTGATTCTAGAACGTTGGGGTGGCATGGTGGAATCTTCTGGACCTGTGACCAGTGCTCTTGCCTCCCCACCCTGTCCGTCATGGTGGAGCAGCCTGGTGGCCCCTATGATGTCATAAGCGGCTGGAATGAGGGGAGGAGCAGTGCGTGCTGCGTCCCTTCATTGGAGCGCTTGAGCTCTGCCTGAGTAGCTCGCTTGTTGCACTTGTGCACCAACTGAGTACCTTTGTTTTTGCTATCCTCTTGTGCAGCATCTTGTAGGTAAGCCGAGCAGTGTGGGAGAGGACGGGTGGGC
>NW_011280169.1:0-358 GCF_000146605.3 Meleagris gallopavo
TACAAAATGCTATGAAATTGTTGAAAATAGCACTTTTTCAATGAATTTAGCCTGAAAGTGTCTTATTTTACGTACAAAATGCTATGAAATTGTTAAAAATAGCACTTTTTCAATGAATTTAGCCTGAAAGTGTCTTATTTTACGTCCGTATAACTTCGTATAATGTATGACTATACTAAGTTATTACGGAATTTAGCCTGTAAGTGTCTTATTTAACGTTCAAAATGCTATGAAATTGTTAAAAATAGCACTTCTTCAATGAACTTAGCCTGAAAGTGTCTTATTTTACATACAAAATGCTATGAAATTGTTAAAAATAGCACTTTTCCAATGAACTTAGCCTGAAAGTGTCTTATTT
>NW_011280171.1:0-405 GCF_000146605.3 Meleagris gallopavo
TGTGCTTTGGGCGCTGCTGGCAGTGGCTTTTGGTGCCCATCCTTACAGCCATCACTTGCATTTCCCTGGTCTGCCTGGCTCAGGCTACCGGGGCCCCACGGGGTGCACGCGCAGCAGCAGAGGTGAGCTGGGTGGGGACACGTCCCCCAGGGTGGCATGGAGCAAGCGCTGAGATATGGGGAGCTGCCAGGGGCCAGGGCCACAGCCTGAGGGCCCTGGGAGGGCATGGAGCATGGGCGGGCCCCAGTAGGGCCGGGAGGGTGTCCTGCCGAGGGACCTGGGTGTTTCTGTCCTCTGTCCCTGGGACACTGACTGACCGCGGCCTCTGTCCTTGCAGTGCACAACATTTACCCCTGTGGTGCTGCAGAAGAGGAGCAGCTCTTCATCTTCGCTCCCCAGCAAACC
>NW_011280175.1:0-329 GCF_000146605.3 Meleagris gallopavo
TGAAATATTACATTTTGTTCCAGAAACACCAGTTTTCTCACCCAAAACACGTTTCCTACCAGAACTACAAGGATTCTCCCCCAGTAATGTGACATTTTCACCCAGGAATTGCAGTATTCTCCCCAGAAATATCACGTTTTCTTCCAGAAATAGCAGATTTCTCCCTGAAATATTACATTTTGTTCCAGAAACACCAGTTTTCTCACCCAAAACACGTTTTCCTACCGGAAATACAAGGATTCTCCCCCAGTAATGTGACATTTTCTGCCAGAAAATTGCAGTATTCTCCCCAGAAATATCACGTTTTCTTCCAGAAATAGCAGCTTTCT
>NW_011280178.1:0-322 GCF_000146605.3 Meleagris gallopavo
AGTAACTGCAGATGCCATTTAACTTTCATCCCAGCTGCTCATCACAAAGTGCCTAACCACTCAGGGCTGCACATGTTCATTTTCCTGACTCCTTGCTAAGTGTCACAGCAATATTTCTCCTGATTCTTTACTCTTGGCTGCTGTTGCCTTGACATCTTCCCTCAGCTAAAGTTTGAATACATTGATGGATTAGATAGCTTTGATAGAAGACTGAGGCTCCTCAGGCTAAGAAAAAAAAAAAAGGAAGAAGTAGTTTACTCTGGAAGTCTATTCTTTGACTCTTTCTTTGAATTACTTAAAATTTTTCACTGTTAGCTTTTAT
>NW_011280180.1:0-356 GCF_000146605.3 Meleagris gallopavo
AAGACGATCATCAATAAAAAAAGATTTTTCAGCAGTTTTCATGGTCCAGTGTGGCCCAAGCTCAATCTAGCACCACAAATGTGAGTAGAACGTTTGTTTTGCGATCCTCACAATTAGAGAAGGTGATGAATCTCAGGACTGTGACGCTTTTGCAAGCCAGGCTGCTGTTCAGCATTGTGATGTCTGATGGATCTCAAGAAAGTCAGGGAACTTGAAAATGATTTACTTAAACAAATTTGTTTGACCCATATTTTGAGCTAAGGTATGCAGATACATTGTTCACCAAACTAAGCTTCTTAATAGTGCTAAGAAAGGCTTATTAAAAAACGTATTTACAGAAAGCAGTCTCCTGAATA
>NW_011280181.1:0-432 GCF_000146605.3 Meleagris gallopavo
TGCTGATGATACGAAGTTGGGAGGATTGGCTGACACTCCTGAAGGCTGTGCTGCCATTCAGCAAGACCTGGACAGGCTGGAGAGCTGGGCAGTAAGAAACCGGATGAGTTCAACACAAGCAAGTGTAGGGTCTTACACCTAGGGAAGAATAATTGCATGCACCAATACAGGCTGGGGATGAGCTGCTGGAGAGGAGCTCTGCAGAGAAGGACCTAGGTGTCCTGGTGGACGACAGGTTGGCCATGAGCCAGCAGTGTGCCCTCGTGGCCAAAAAGGCCAATGGCATTCTGGGGTGCATTAAGAAGAACGTGTCCAGCAGGTCGAGGGAGGTGATCCTCCCCCTATGCTCTGCCCTGGTAAGGCCTCATCTGGAGTACTGTGTCCAGTTCTGGGCTCCCCAGTACAAAAAGCAGGGATCTCTTGGAAAGAGTC
>NW_011280183.1:0-568 GCF_000146605.3 Meleagris gallopavo
TTTCTGGGAGAAAAATGTCCTGTTTCTGGTTGAAAAAATGGTATTTGTGGGAGGAAACTGCAGTTCCTGGCAGAAAATGGCATATTTTTGGGAGAAAACTGGTATTTGTGGTGGAAAATGTCGTATTTTTGTGATAAAACTGTCACTTGTTGGAGAAAATACCATATTTTGGGGAGAAAGCTGCCATTTCTGAGAGTTAAATGCCGTATTTCCGGAGAAAACTGGTATTTCTGGTAGAAAACGCTGATTTTGTTGTGAGAGAACTGGTATTTCTGTTCCAAAATGTCATATTTCATGGAGAAATCTGCTATTTCCGGAAGAAAACGTGCTATTTCTGGGGAGAATACTGCAATTTCTGGGTGAAAATGGCGTATTTTGGGGGGGGAAACGTGCCGTTTCTGAGAGAAGATGTCCTATTTTCGGAGGGAAAACCGGTATTTCTGTGAGAAAATGTGATATTTCTGGGAGAAAACTGCAATTCCTGGCAGAAAATGTCACATTCTTGGGGGAGAATCATGGTATTTCTGGTAGGAAACGTGTTTTGGGTGAGAAAGCTGGTATTTCTTGG
>NW_011280185.1:0-318 GCF_000146605.3 Meleagris gallopavo
TCTACAGAGAGGGTGGTGCGGCAGCGGCACAGGTTGCCAGAGACATGGTGGATGTGCTGGCCCTTTCAAGGTGAGCCTGGCTCAGACTCTGAGCAACTTGACCTAGCTGTGGATGGTCAGCATGGGGGAGTCGGATCACATCGCAAACCTACCTGCATACAAGCAGCGCACCAACATGGGGTGCATGATGTTCATTACCTGCTGGACACATCTCACACCACTGACTGGAGGAGCCCAGGCAATCCTTCAACTCCATCAGGCTGCAAAATGAAATCAGAAGAGACGCAGAACATAATTTAAAACACAACAAGGATGCAC
>NW_011280186.1:0-351 GCF_000146605.3 Meleagris gallopavo
TATTCCATCACCTGCTATTGCACAATTATTTTTATGATGTATTCACTTCCTTCCTGATCCTCAGTCATCCTCCAGAAAAGCAATACAGAACCAATACACCGGCTACTGGCCAGTATACTAAAAAAAAAGTAGAAACTTCACATTCATCTCCAACTAAAACTGGATATTATTCATTTTTTCCCCCCAGAAAATACATGATAAAAAAAAAGCTCTGTCTTTGCTTTTTCTTTCTTTTTTTTTTTTCTTTTTTTCTTTTTTTAATTAATTAAGGGTAATTAAAAATATGGCATCAAAGTTTGATAGGAATTCATGACAAGAAACTATTGCTGTTCACATTATTTTACCATAAAG
>NW_011280187.1:0-354 GCF_000146605.3 Meleagris gallopavo
TTATGTTTTTGTGGAAAGAAAGTAAGTGGCTGGAAGTTCCACATCTCAAAACAGAAAAGTAATCATAATAATCACGACAAGGAGTTCAAAGTATGCTATCCCATTTCCCAGACTGCATGGTGTTTTCTACCACTCAGCTATTCTTTCACCAACTATAGACTTGGTCCCTGGGATCTTGGATGAACTATATAAAAATGTGTACTAAAAAAAAAAAATACCTTTTTTACTTTACCATCACAACTGTGCACTGACCTGATTCATACAGGGCATGAAGCATCAGATGATGACACCCTGAGGGAAACCTTGCTTGCTCTGCTTCTCTTCCTTAAAGACATTCCTGTATTTTCTAATCAC
>NW_011280190.1:0-427 GCF_000146605.3 Meleagris gallopavo
GTAAATAAATAAAAATAAAAATTGAAATGAACAAATAACGGAATTATAAACAAACAGACAAACACGTGGACGCATAAACGAAAATGATAAAGAAATAAATGAAAATAAATAAAATAACGAAAAAGTTAAAAATAAAAATAAAAAACGATTAAAATGCAGGAAGAAATAAAGAAATAATAAGAATTTTTAGAAATACAAACGAATAAATAAATAAATAGACAAATACGTGGACGCGTAAATAAAAATAATAAAGAAATGAAAATAAAAATAAAAAATAAAAAATAAAAAATAAAAATAAAAATAAAAATAAAAAATAAAAACAAAAATATAAAATAATTAAATAATTAAAAAAATTAAAAAAAATAAAAAGACACGCCGTCACGACCACCCGCGCCTCCCGAGCCCACCGACGAAGGAAAAAAATGGA
>NW_011280196.1:0-532 GCF_000146605.3 Meleagris gallopavo
CTCCGCCTGCTGGCCACGCTCTTTGCAATGCACCTACGACTGCCGTTGGTCTTCTGGGCCACGAGGGCACCCTGCTGGATCATGGCCGACCCGCTGCCCACCAGGACACCCAGGTCCTTGCCCGCAGAGTTCCTTTCCAACGCCTCAGCCCCTCACCTTTACCAGCGTGTGTGGTTATTCCTCCCCAGGCGTGGGTCTCTGCACCTGCTTTTGTTGAACCTCATCGGGTTCCTCCCCACCCACTCCCCACTCTCCGGCCTTACTCTTCCACAGGGTCTTTCTTGCTTTTTGCTCGAGAGCGCTGGGGCTGCCATGCGCACAGTGCTGCTTTCTTCCCCCCGTCAATCTATCACCAGCAAAACATCATGTCTATACAATTTATTTTGTCCTTAAGGATCACGGAGCATTTAAATGGGATGAGGTTGCTGAGGAGAGGTGCTGAGTACGTTAGCAATGAACACTCTCCTCTACAAGAGCAAGGAAAAGCAGATCTTGGAAGCAGTGGATCTCGCTGGCATATTCAAAATGGAAA
>NW_011280202.1:0-386 GCF_000146605.3 Meleagris gallopavo
ATTATTTTCACAGAATCACAGAATCACAGAATTGTAGGGGTTGGAAGGGACCTCTAGAGATCATCGAGACCAACCCCCTGCCAAAGCAGGTTCCCTACACCAGGTCGCACAGGTAGGCGTCCAGGCGAGACTTGAATATCTCCAGAGAAGGAGACTCCACAACCTCCCTGGGCAGCCTGTTCCAGTGCTCCGTCACCCTCACCGTGAAGAAGTTCTTACGCACATTCGTGCGAAACTTCCTATGCCGCAGCTTATGTCCGTTTCCTCTCGTCCTGTCACCACGTACCACCGAAAAGAGACTGGCCTCACCACTATGGCCGCCACACCTCAGATATTTATAAACCTGGATCAGGTCCCCTCTCAGTCTTCTTTTCTCAAGGCTAAAC
>NW_011280205.1:0-325 GCF_000146605.3 Meleagris gallopavo
CTCCCCCAAAAATATGGTATTTTCTCCAACAAGTGACAGTTTTATCACAAAAAATACGACATTTTCCACCACAAATACCAGTTTTCTCCCAAAAAACATGCCGTTTTCTGCCAGGAACTGCAGTTTCCTCCCACAAATACCATTGTTCAACCAGAAACAGGACATTTTCTCCCAGAAATACCAGCTTTCTCCCAGAATTAGGACGTTTTGTACCAGAAATGCCAGTTTTCTCACCAAAAACTCAGCGTTTCCTAACAGAAATACCAGTTTTCGCCCGCAAGTAGGCCATTTTCTCTCAGAAATGGCAGTTTTCTCACCCAACATG
>NW_011280207.1:0-642 GCF_000146605.3 Meleagris gallopavo
GGATGGCAAGTGCACTGAAGGGCTGCTAGGTGTACGAGCAGCATGTGAAATCTGGAGACTGCTTCCTTTGGGGTGTGGGGTGAGCCCTTAGAATGGGGTGAGTGATTCCTGCTTGATTTCAGAGCTGTGAGCTCTGCTTTTCTGGAGGATCTGAAGCTGGATGGCTGTCATTAATAGGGCTATGTGCTAATTGCATCCATGCGGTGGGTGTTTTTTAAGGGCATTGTGTGCATCCTTGTTGTGTTTGAAATTCTGTTCTGCGTCTCTTCTGATTTCATTTTGCAGCCTGGATGGAGTTGAAGGCTTGCCTGGGCTCCTCCAGTCAGTGGTGTGAGATGTGTCCAGCAGGTAATGAACATCATGCACCCCATGTTGGTGCGCTGCTTGTATGCAGGTAGGTTTGCGATGTGATCCGACTCCCCCATGCTGACCATCCACAGCTAGATCAAGTTCTCAGAGTCTGAGCCAGGCTCACCTTAAAAGGGCCAGCACATCCACCATGTCTCTGGCAACCTGTGCCACTGCCTCAGCACCCTCACTGTACAAGACATTTTCCTTAGATTTCACCTCCATTTTCCCTGTTCTTTCCTTGAGGTATTGAAAGGCTGTTACCAGGTTCCCTTGGAGCCTTCACTTCTCCAG
>NW_011280217.1:0-311 GCF_000146605.3 Meleagris gallopavo
GGTGTGTGGGGAGACTGTTCTACCTCCAACAACTTAGTTATCAAGAAAGATTATATAACTGTAAGGAAAATGTACCTGAGTCCTCTCCTGTAATTTGAATCCATTTCTAGTCACAGCTTTATATGGCCCGAGGAACAATTTTTCTTTTCAGCAGTATTTTTTTTTTGGCGTGTTTGTCTTGCTTTTATTTTTAATCAGGTCTGCTCTCCTTTAAAATAAACATTCCCAATTATTTTAATATTTTTCAATATATTATGCATATAAACTCTGATCTTTAGTGATCATCTTATCTAGTCTAATTCCATTAAGTT
>NW_011280223.1:0-355 GCF_000146605.3 Meleagris gallopavo
TGTGGCTGGATGACGTCCTGTGGCACTTCTGCTGCTGCCTGGAGTACACCTCAATTGCTTCCTTTTATGATATGAGAGGGTGATTTTTTCCCCTGATTTGCAGCTCTAAAATGGGGAGGAAGTCTGCAGGCAATCCTTCAGAGCATCTAGAATATCAAGAAATCCTCTTAGACTGTTTCTTATTAGCGTCATAGGGCTACTGCTCTATGACGGTAGTGCTGTGCTGTGGGCTAGCAGCTGTGCCTGGGCTAGCAGCTGGCAGGTTGTGGGCGGGCTCCTGACTCACCAGGGGCGAGCTGACACCTCGTGGCCAGTATTCAAGCTACTTACCGACGAGTCATCGGTCATTTGCTAC
>NW_011280225.1:0-307 GCF_000146605.3 Meleagris gallopavo
TGCAGGCTGCTGCTATTATCAGCCCCAAAAATAACCAAAACAAGAACATTTGGTTATTACAAAGTAATATGAGCTAGAAATAACACAACAAGCATATAAAAAAAATACCATCAAACTGTCTGCTTTGTGAGGTACATCTCTGCAGTTTTGATGGTGTCTATGCACTTCCAAAATATGATCATGTAATACACTGATTTTGAAAAGCAAAATTAAGTATCTGAGAGAAAATGCAAAAATACTTTGAATCACTAATTTGATTAACAGCACTGACTATTTCAAATGTTTATTTAAAATCAGACATTCATTT
>NW_011280226.1:0-492 GCF_000146605.3 Meleagris gallopavo
AAGTTGCACAAAGTCAAAAGAAAAGTTGGTTTAAATCTTGATGTTTTCCAATTGTATGTAACAGTAGGTCAGGTAATGCAATTTTTAATTTTACGACTAGAAACACCAAGATTGGAATAGGGTAACTCATTTATTTCTCTTCAGCTAACATGCAGACAAATATGTTTATGATACTTAAACATTTGCATTATTAAAGGATTTCAGTGAACACGAATAAATTCCTAACCTAAGAAAGCTATAATTAATTCTGCTCAGTCATGAACAAATAATTTTTGTAACATTTCTAGGCTTAGATTGTCTGTTTCCCCTGTGTTCTTGTAAACAGTTGAGTCACCCAGACCAAAGCCACATTTTAATAAGACATAGAAAAAATAGTGTATTTGCTGTAAGTTCTCTCTACTGGAACTACAAAAGTAGTAGCAACGTGTGTGTGTGTGTGTGTGTGTATATGTATATATTATTTTTAACGTTTTTAAAGGGAAAAAAAAAAAA
>NW_011280232.1:0-322 GCF_000146605.3 Meleagris gallopavo
AATGGTAGAACTGAACTGGTGGGATTAGTACCTCCCAGTCTATTCACGTATATTGAAGGAAAAAATTGCTGGAACAGAGATGCCATTTTGTTTATCCTTAGGGTTTATGCCAAGGCTGCGTGCTCTGAAATGCTGGTACAGTTTGAGTGTCGGAAGTGGCCATGACCTTTCTGCTGCTATCAGTTCAGTTCCGGGGGAATAACTGCAGCTGACTGCAGCGTTTGGTTTTGTTGTTCCACTCCCCAACTAAAAAGGTATTCTGAGAATTCTGTTTTTTCTGTTCCTATTTATTAGTATTACTGCATTACTAGGATGATGGCTC
>NW_011280233.1:0-302 GCF_000146605.3 Meleagris gallopavo
ACGGCTGTGACGGGCGGAGACGGGAGAAGTCTGAGGAACGCCTGCTGGGAAAGCCAGTCCTGTGCGTGGGATTCGCGTGCAAAGCCTCAGATCGGCACTGACGCCGGGTAATACAGAGATGCGATAAAATACCGTTCTCCTGTGATAGGGTGAGAGGTGGTGGCCTCACATTGCGCCGGGGAGGTCAGGTTGGATGTCCGGAACAATTTATGGGGGGGAGAATCGCCGTTCCTGAACTGCAGAGATGGGGGCGGCTGGGGGACGTGGTTCAGTGGATGTGCCCCATGAATGTCTACAAACTT
>NW_011280236.1:0-440 GCF_000146605.3 Meleagris gallopavo
TACCACTGAGCACATCCAGACCCACTTTGAGAGCAAGAGGGAGTGCTCCGCGGCTGAGAGCGGTGGAAATGCTCGGAAGGGCAGGCTCCTCCATCTGGCAGCTCCTCAGCAATTCTGGAGGATGAACCTCGCCGCAGAGATGAGACACCCCTCTGCCTCACCCACGACTGGCAGGACTCTCTGGCAAAGCGCTGCATCTGCATCTCCAACATCATCAGGAGTTTGTCGTTTGTGCCGGGCAATGACACTGAGATGTGCAAACACGCCGGGCTGCTGCTGATCCTGGGGAAACTGCTGCTCTTACACCACGAGCACCCAGAGCGCAAGCAGGCAGCCCTGAGCTCTGAGAGAGAGGAGCTGGAGCAGGACCAGGGGCTGAGCCGCAGCCAGGAGGAGTGGTGGCAGGACTGCCTGCAGGCGCTGCGTGAGAACACACTGGT
>NW_011280238.1:0-382 GCF_000146605.3 Meleagris gallopavo
CCTGCGTGATTTTTACTTTTCTTTTCCCCCTTCATTTCTGATTTTTAATTTTTTTCCTACGTTTTTGCATTTTCTTCCTTCCTTCCTTTCTTTTCTTTTCTTTTCTTTTCTTTTCTTTTCTTTTCTTTTCTTTTCTTTTCTTTTAATTTCGAACGTTTTAGTTTTTGTTTTTCTATTCTTTTTTAATTCTTCCCCCCCCCCCCCCCTTAAATTTTCCTGCGTATTTATTCGTTCGGTAAAAATGTTTTTCTATGTACCTGTCCGCTTGCTCGCTTGCTCGCTCGCTCGCTCGCTCGCGTGCGTGCGTGCGGGCACGGGCGGTCGCCACGGGGTTGCGGGTAGAGAGCTGGCGGCTGCCCGCCCGCCCCAGCCAGCCCCTCCC
>NW_011280246.1:0-400 GCF_000146605.3 Meleagris gallopavo
TTTCTCGGCCATGTACGGCGAAGTCTCCGGAGCGGTTCAGCGCGAATGCCGCTTTCTACGCGTGAGAGCGAAGGAGTGCGATTCCGATGCCGACAACTGCGAATTCAGCCTCCTGCACTACCTCCGAGTGGGGGGCTTTTCTCCGAAGTCCTGAAAGGATAGCTCCCCACTTTTTGTCACGCTCTCCCTGAGAGCAATACAGCTGTCTCTCCTCGGACTTGCAAATGCCTTATTAGAGCTTGTTTTCCCTTTCACTCTTTTCCTGTCTGAATGCAGATGTGTAGCAGTGGAAAACCTCACTAGACTGAATTCTGGCTCGAACTAAAGCAGACACATAGTATTCGGAGCTAGTCAGGTGCATTCTGCACGTAGCCAAGGCTAAGTGCAAACCGCTCCTTTC
>NW_011280247.1:0-441 GCF_000146605.3 Meleagris gallopavo
GGGCGGGCGGGCAGCCGCCAGCTCTCTACCCGCAACCCGTGGCGACCGCCCGTGCCCGCACGCACGCACGCGAGCGAGCGAGCGAGCGAGCAAGCGAGCAAGCGGACAGGTACATAGAAAAACATTTTTACCGAACGAATAAATACGCAGGAAAATTTAAGGGGGGGGGGGGGAAGAATTAAAAAAGAATAGAAAAACAAAAACTAAAAACGTTCGAAATTAAAAGAAAAGAAAAGAAAAGAAAAGAAAAGAAAAGAAAAGAAAAGAAAAGAAAGGAAGGAAGGAAGAAAATGCAAAAACGTAGGAAAAAAATTAAAAAATCAGAAATGAAGGGGGAAAAGAAAAGTAAAAATCACGCAGGCGCGCACAAGCCAGCAGGCAAGCAAGCCAACAAGTAAATAAATCAAGCAAATGGAAAGAAACAGATATTAAAATAAAAAT
>NW_011280251.1:0-362 GCF_000146605.3 Meleagris gallopavo
TATTTCTACTTTTTCACATCGGCTATTTCTAAGGACAAGTTACAAAATACAAATACATTGTGCTCTACTTCATCAGATCAATTCCCCCCTTTTCAATATCTAATGCAGAAACAACGTTCTATTCCTATAGCAGAGGTGAGACAACTCTCTGGGCAGCAAACTGCAGCTCCTTCTGGAGAAACTTGTGAAGAAGAGCCAGACCCAGGGGGTTAGGATGAAAGACTGAAGTGGACATTTAGTATAAGTGTCTATGTGTGAGCTCATAGTCTTGTGAAAATGCTCTGTGTAAGGTATGTGATCAAGTAACTTTCTTCCAGAGCCAATTGGCAAACACCTACTGATTCAAATTGTTTGGTCAAATT
>NW_011280252.1:0-403 GCF_000146605.3 Meleagris gallopavo
CAGGCTGAGCAGTGGGCACAAATCCAAGTGCAGGGTCAGTAGCTGGGATGAGGGAACACCCACCACCAAAACATGCTAGGGGATGAAAGGACTGAGCGTAGTCCTGCTCCATAAGGCCTGGGAGTACTGGTGGGTGGGAGCTGGACACAAGCCAGCAGTGGGCCCTTCCAGCCCAGAAAGCCAACCGTATCCTGGGCTGCATCCAAAGATGCGCAGTCAGCGGGCGAAGGGAGGAGATCCCCCATCCCTCTGCTCTGCGCTGGTCAGGCCTCACCTGCAGTGCTGCGTCCAGATGTGGAGTCCTCAGTGCAGGGAGACATGGAGCTGTGCGAGTGCATCCAGAGTACAGCCACAAACACGACCGAGGATCGGAACCCCTCTCCTGTAAGCAAGGAGAGCTGGG
>NW_011280263.1:0-415 GCF_000146605.3 Meleagris gallopavo
TGCAGTCTGGGATTCTAGTCTGAGGACTGCATGAGGACGCTACGAGGATAGCAGCTCCTGTGAGTGTAAGTTCTGTTATGTCAGATTCGGTGATTGGTTCCCAGTTCCAGATTCTTTGATTCTGTGATGATTCTGGGCTTCAAATGTGTGGTGGTGACTCTGATTCCTCACTAAGAGTACAGACCCCCAGACTTGTAGCTACGCAATACGATGCATTTCCACATCCAGCCCTGTGCACAGTGTGTGGCATAGTTCTGAGTGCCTGACAAACCCAAGCAAAATCAATTTCTGTAGCTTATTTAAAAATATATATATATATGTATATTTGCTTTAGTTTCTGCTCCCTGTTCCATTTATTTACGTTCTCCCTTGCTTCATATGTAACTTCCAACCTTGGCATTTTGCAGATAATACT
>NW_011280279.1:0-305 GCF_000146605.3 Meleagris gallopavo
AACGGCTGGCCAACCATGGGGACACTAGCAGGAAAAAGCCGGATGGCCATCCAGAAACCCTGCCAGGCCAATAGCTGGCTGGCCGGGGGGACCCAGCCAAGCAAAAAGGCGGCCAGCTGGGGGGCCCTGCCAGGTCAAAGGCCAACGGGCTTGTGATCCAGCTAAGACAAAAGAGACGCTGGATTTCCTTTGGCATCAAGTAAAGCATCGTGAGACGCTCTGATGCCCTCTCACAATTCTTTCTCCCTCCACCAGCAGAAGAGCTGGCGTAACAAGACGCAATGACACTGTCCCAGGCATTCTGG
>NW_011280294.1:0-365 GCF_000146605.3 Meleagris gallopavo
GAAGTCCCAAAGGTGACGCAGGATGTCGCGCAAGCTGAAGGTCTTTCCCTCAGTGCACGGGCACTGCTGATTTGGGCCCTCTGGAACAACAGACTTGTTGACCCTGTACGGGACCCATTTGGGGAGTGCAGAAAAGCCAAGCCAGAAGGGCCAGGTGGAGGCATGGCGCTCAGCGTTAATGGACAGCCTCTCCTCAGGCTGCACAAGTTTTTTGTCTCCATTCCAGGGACAGGTGTTTAGTCCAGACCAGCAGAGCCAGATGAAGGGCTGCCTGTTGGTCTCAACTGGGCTCTGCTCCTCGGGAAGGACTTGGTTTTTGTTCCCATCCTCCATTCTTTGGTGGAGCAGGTGGTTACTCCAAACCG
>NW_011280296.1:0-374 GCF_000146605.3 Meleagris gallopavo
TAGAATCCAAGATTAAAGATTCAAAGAGTAATAAAATTCAGCTGGTGAAAGAATTGCTGATGCTGTCAGTGTGACTTCTGATTTTTCAAGGTTTTGATGTCTCTGCACCCAAGCCTTTTTATTTATTTTTTTACAACTCCTTCTTTAAATAGCCTTAGAAAAATAATTACGTAATGCATTGCATAGAACACTTGTACATGAAATTAAGAACTTACACCTAGCCAAGTCGATTCATAACATCAGTTTTGGCTTTTTAGAATCTATATACGTTGACTTTCCCATGTAGTGAACAGAATCATATAAATCACTGGAGAGGAATTTTATATTTGAATGGGTAGATGAACGTACAAAAACCATGTGATTCATGTGAAAAC
>NW_011280297.1:0-388 GCF_000146605.3 Meleagris gallopavo
TACAGTTGACCTTCTGGGCTGCAAGTGCACACTACTGGCTTATGTCCAGCTCTTTGTCCACCAGGATCCCCGAGTCCTCCGCAGGGCTGCTCCCAAGGGCTTCTACGCCCAGTTGGTACAAGCATCTGGGTTTCCCCTTCATCAGGGACATCAACAGTGGGGTTGAGTGCACCCTAAGGACACCAAGCTGTGGGGTGCAGTGACACAGCAGAGGGACGGGATGCCATCCACAGAGACCCTCAAACAGGGCTGAGCAGTGGCCACAAATCCAAGTGCAGGGTCAGTAGCTGGGATGAGGGAACACCCACCACCAAAACATGCTAGGGGATGAAAGGACTGAGCGTAGTCCTGCTCCATAAGGCCTGGGAGTACTGGTGGGTGGGAGCTG
>NW_011280298.1:0-311 GCF_000146605.3 Meleagris gallopavo
TGCAGCCAACGCAATGGAAGATAGGGATGCCATCCAGAGGGACCCTGATGGTCTTGAGAGGTAGTCCTACATGAACCTCATGAAATTCAAGAAGACCTAGTGAGTAGTCTTGCACCTGGGCCAGGGAAGTCTCAAAAATGAATGCAGGCATGGCAATGAGTGGATTGAGAGCAGCCGTGAGGAGAACAACTTGGGGGTAAAAAAAAGAAAGAACGTGACATCTGACAACATACACTTGCAGCTCAGAAAGCTAGTTGTATCCTGGGTGAAAAAAAAAAAAAGTGTAGGCCAACAGGTTGAGAGAGGTGATT
>NW_011280303.1:0-511 GCF_000146605.3 Meleagris gallopavo
GTAGGGAGCGCTGGGTGATGCTGACTGACGCCATCCCTTGTGAGCGTGCTCTATAGAAAGCTGCCCTCTGTGGGAGCGAGGAAACGAAACGCGGTGATTCAATACTGCCGGGTTGTTACGGGGTTCCTGCAGTCTGGGATTCTAGTCTGAGGATTGCATGAGGACGCTACGAGGATAGCAGCTCCTGTGAGTGTAAGTTCTGTTATGTCAGATTCGGTGATTGGTTCCCAGTTCCAGATTCTTTGATTCTGTGATGATTCTGGGCTTCAAATGTGTGGTGGTGACTCTGATTCCTCACTAAGAGTACAGACCCCCAGACTTGTAGCTACGCAATACGATGCATTTCCACATCCACCCCTGTGCACAGTGTGTGGCATAGTTCTGAGTGCCTGACAACCCAGCAAAATCAATTTCTGTAGCTTATTTTAAATATATATATATATGTATATTTGTCTTTAGTTTCTGCCTCCCTGTTCCTATTTATTTACGTTCTCCCTTGCTTCATATGTAA
>NW_011280338.1:0-355 GCF_000146605.3 Meleagris gallopavo
TGGTGAGAAAACTGGCATTTCTGGTACAAAACGTCCTATTTCTGGGAGAAAGCTGGTATTTCTGGGAGAAAATGTCCTGTTTCTGGTTGAAAAATGGTATTTGTGGGAGGAAACTGCAGTTCCTGGCAGAAAATGGCATATTTTTTGGGAGAAAAACTGGTATTTGTGGTGGAAAATGTCGTATTTTTGTGATAAAACTGTCACTTGTTGGAGAAAATACCATATTTTGGGGGAGAAAACTGCCATTTCTGAGAGTTAAATGCCGTATTTCCGGGAGAAAACTGGTATTTCTGGTAGAAAACGCTGATTTTGTTGTGAGAGAACTGGTATTTCTGTTCCAAAATGTCATATTTCA
>NW_011280343.1:0-356 GCF_000146605.3 Meleagris gallopavo
AATCTACCACGTCTGATGAGGAGAAAAAGAGAGGAAGTGGATGGAGAAATGGGACAAGTCATTTGGATTCTGATAATTAATGTTCCTTATAAAATAAAAGTTTTGAAACTTTCCTGGAAATGAGATTTTATGATCTGCTACAATGGCCCACAGGGGGGATGCTGCAGCCTACAGATACTGACCATTGTGGTATGACCAGGCAATTCATTTTCATGAGTAATTTCCAGAGCAGCTCTCAACCATGCAGTCATGCATACAGTGAAGCAGTGACACAGAAGAAAGGCTCAAAGATTATACAGATTTATTAATATTTGGGAAAAAAAAAAAAAAAAAAGATCCTAACAATCAGCAGAAAG
>NW_011280350.1:0-302 GCF_000146605.3 Meleagris gallopavo
TTCCCGTTTCTCCCCTATTTCTTCCCATCTTGTCCCCTTTTCCTTTTTATCTTCCCCCTCTTTTTCCCCCTTTTGCTTTCCCTCGTTTTTTCCCCTTTTCTACCTTCTTTTTCCTTTCGTTTTGTTCCACTTCTTTCTTTTTCCCCTCTTTTTTCCCCTTTTCCTGTTTTTCCCCTTTTTTCTCTTTCCCCAACTTTTTTCCTATTTATTCCTTTTCTCCTTTTTTCTTCCACTTCCCCCCTTTTCTATCCCCCTTTCCCTTTTCCCCCGTTTCTCCCCCTTTTTTTTCCTTGTTTCTCCCC
>NW_011280360.1:0-492 GCF_000146605.3 Meleagris gallopavo
GTTGGAAATACCCAAGTAATGGTTCCAGGACGGTTTCTCTGATAAAGCAGATTTATTCACATTGCAATGTTGGGCCTCCTGCAAAGGCAAGGGGGCGCCCCCGAGAAAGCAGCGTTACATCTTTTATCCCCTACTGCCCGACGCTGATCTCTTTCTGCCTGGTTCCTCACTGGCTGAGTACTGCCGGCTCACACTCTTCCACAGCGCTTCACTAATCATACAGATACCAAGTAAGCACAAATCTTTACTGCTCAGACACAAATAATTGATTAATTGCCTTCTAACCATTGCTTTCTTGACAAACGTTTGGTCCTAACTTTCGGATGTCTGTTTTACAACATGACCATAGCCTCTTAATTGCTTAATTACCCCCTTGACACTTGTGTCCCTTTACACTGGGTCACTGTTGTGGTCATCCATGTGTCCTTGCACAGAGATAAGCTCAAAAGGAGGATGGATGGTTAGAAAGCCGACGTGCCTTCATTGCAGCAC
>NW_011280379.1:0-357 GCF_000146605.3 Meleagris gallopavo
CTGGGTGAAAATGGCGTATTTTGGGGGGGGAAACTGCCGTTTCTGAGAGAAGATGTCCTATTTTCGGAGGGAAAACCGGTATTTTCTGTGAGAAAAATGTGATATTTCTGGGAGAAAACTGCAATTCCTGGCAGAAAACGTCACATTCTTGGGGGCGAATCCTTGTATTTCTGGTAGGAAACGTGTTTTGGGTGAGAAAACTGGTATTTCTGGAACAAAATGTAATATTTCAGGGAGAAAGCTGGTATTTCTGGGTGAAAATGTGATATTTCTGGGTAGAATATTGCAATTTCTGGGTGAAAATGGCGTATTTTTGGGGGAAAAACTCCACTTTCTCGGACAAAATGACCTACTTTC
>NW_011280390.1:0-493 GCF_000146605.3 Meleagris gallopavo
CCAGTTGGTACAAGCATCTGGGTTTCCCCTTCATCAGGGACATCAACAGTGGGGTTGAGTGCACCCTAAGGACACCAAGCTGTGGGGTGCAGTGACACAGCAGAGGGACGGGATGCCATCACAGAGACCTCAACAGGCTGAGCAGTGGGCACAAATCCAAGTGCAGGGTCAGTAGCTGGGATGAGGGGACAGCCACCACCAAAACATGCTAGGGGATGAAAGGACTGAGCGTAGTCCTGCTCCATAAGGCCTGGGAGTACTGGTGGGTGGGAGCTGGACACAAGCCAGCAGTGGGCCCTTCCAGCCCAGAAAGCCAACCGTATCCTGGGCTGCATCCAAAGATGCGCAGTCAGCGGGCGAAGGGAGGAGATCCCCATCCCTCTGCTCTGCGCTGGTGAGGCCTCAGCTGCAGTGCTGCGTACAGATGCGGAGTCCTCAGTGCAGGGAGACATGGAGCTGTGCGAGTGCATCCAGAGTACAGCCACAAACACGA
>NW_011280393.1:0-318 GCF_000146605.3 Meleagris gallopavo
CTGTGAGGGAAAAGGTGTGAGCGGGGCTTCTGCCACGTGAAAAGAGGGGCTGGAGGCGGAGAAAGGTTGCAAGGGGGAAACCGAGGGGCTGTGGGGGGCTTCTATGGCATGGAAAGGGGCTCTGAGGATGGACAGAGGGGGTTGTGAGGGGGGAAAAGAGCAGAACGAGGCTTCTGTGAGCAAAAAGGGGGCATGAGGATGGAGGGGTACGTCATGGAGGGGAACTCGAGGGCTGGAAAGGGGGCCTTTGTAGGGCGGAACGGGGGGTCTGGGAGTGGACAGGGGGGGTCGTGTGGGAGAAAACAGGGGTGAGTTGGG
>NW_011280404.1:0-601 GCF_000146605.3 Meleagris gallopavo
CAGGAATTGCACCTTTCTTCCTGAAAATATTAAATTTTCTACCAAAAATACCAGTTGTCTCCCCAACAATATGGCAATATCGCCCAGAAATACCAGCTTTCTCACCCAAAACACAACCGTTTCCTACCAGAAATACAAGGATTCTCCCCCAATAATGTGACATTTTCTGCCAGGAATTGCAGTTTTCTCCCAGAAATACCACATTTTCTCACAGAAATACCGGTTTTCCCTCCGAAAATAGGACATCTTCTCTCAGAAACGGCAGTTTCCCCCCCCCCGAAATACGCCTTTGTCACCCAGAAATTGCAGTATTCTCCCAAGAAATATCACGATTTCTTCCAGAAAGAGCAGATTTCTCCATGAAATATGACATTTTGGAACAGAAGTACCAGTTCTCTCACAACAAAATCAGCGTTTTCTACCAGAAATACCAGTTTTCTCCCGGAAATATGGCATTTAACTCTCAGAAATGGCAGTTTTCTCCCCAAAAATATGGTATTTTCTCCAACAAGTGACAGTTTTATCACAAAAATACAACATTTTCCACCACAAATACCAGTTTTCTCCCAAAAACATGCCATTTTTCCGCCAGGAACTGCAG
>NW_011280414.1:0-338 GCF_000146605.3 Meleagris gallopavo
CAGATTTTGCCCCCAAAACATGACATTTTCTTCAAGAAATACGAGTTTTCTCCCAAAATACGTTGTTTTGCTCCAGAAACACCAGTTTTATTCTCGAAGACTCTACGTTTTCTACCAGAAATATCAATTTTATCCCCAAACATGACATTTTCTCCCAGAAATACCAGATTTCTTCCCCCAAAATATGACACCTTTTCCAAGAAATAGTAGATTTTTCCCCAAAAATATGACATTTTCTCCAAGAAAATGCCAGTTTTATCGCATTAAATACGACATTTTATACCGCAAATAGCCGCTTTCTCCCAAAAATATGCAGTTTTCTGCCAGGAACTGCAGTT
>NW_011280419.1:0-410 GCF_000146605.3 Meleagris gallopavo
AGGGTTGTTTTATTTTCCCTTTTGTTTCTATTCTTGGAACTGCTTTTTCCTTTCCTGAGCGTATTCCCCTCTGTTTGTTAGGATTTCAAGTGATTTTGCTTTGCTCTCCTTGGCTTTTTTTTACATGCTCTTTCTTTTCTTTTCCTGGGTTTTTTCCTGGGCTTTGGTTTGCTCTTTGGTTATTGTTGGTATTGTGGCCTTGCACTGCTGTTAAATTTTGGTTCTTTCTTTCCATTGTTAAGCACCTGGTGAGCTTTGTTCTCTCTTTACTTTGCTAGGATTCTTTGCTTTGCCATGCTAGTGTATTGAATTCATTGGCTTTCCTCTTGTATTTCTCATCCTCGCTTTGCTTTGCTTCGTTTTCATTCCTTGTTTTGTTTTTGTTCTTTTTTATTTTTATTTTTTCTTGT
>NW_011280434.1:0-674 GCF_000146605.3 Meleagris gallopavo
GTCCTAGTTTGGGGAGAAAGTGTCATAGTGCGGAGTGTGGTGTAGCAGATTAGGGGGAATTGGGAGGTATTTCCTAAGAGAACTGTCATTTCTGGGGTGAAAAAGGGTCCTTATGTGGGGGGAAAAGGTGAGGAATGTGTGAGAAAGCTGGTGTTTCTGGGAGTAAATGCCATCTTTTGGGGGCTAGAAATGGTCTTCTGGTGGGATGTGCCACATCTTTGTGAGGCAATCGGTGTTTGTGAGGGCCAATGGCATATATTCTGGATCGAAATGGTCTTTCCGCAGTAAAATGCCAAAAGTCTGGGAGTAAGTGTCATGATGAGGAATGTAATGGAGTGTAATTGGGAGGAACTGGGAGGAATTTCTCGGAGTCGTGGTCTTTGTGGGTGCATATGTCCCATTTAGGGAAGGAAAGGAGTATTTCTTAGCAGAACTGCCATAGCATTTAGGGAAAATGTCCTATCCTTGGGAGAGAAGTGGTATTTGTGGGAGAAGATGTCCTATTCTTGGTTGCAAGTGTCCAATTTGGTCTTGTCATCTAGTCTTTTTGGGAGAAAACATGCGGTAGTTTGAAGAAAACAGGTATGCCTGGGAGAAAATATCATCTTTTTGGAAGCACAGGCCCAATTTCCAAGTGAAATGTGGTATTTCTGGGAGAAAATGACAAGTACGTG
>NW_011280443.1:0-367 GCF_000146605.3 Meleagris gallopavo
AAATGTAATATTTCAGGAAGAAAGGTGCAATTCCTGGGAGAAAACGTCATGTTGGGGGAGAAAACTGCCATTTCTGAGAGAAAATGGCCTACTTGCGGGCGAAAACTGGTATTTCTGGTAGGAAACGCTGAGTTTTTGGTGAGAAACTGGCATTTCTGGTACAAACGTCCTATTTCTGGGAAAAGCTGGTATTTCTGGGAGAAAATGTCAAGTTTCTTGTTGAAAATGGTATTTGTGGGAGGAAACTGCAGTTCCTGGCAGAGAACGGCATGTTTTTGGGAGAAAACTGGTATTTGTGGTGGAAAATGTCGTATTTTTGTGATAAAACTGTCACTTGTTGGAGAAAATACCATATTTTTGGGGAGAA
>NW_011280449.1:0-310 GCF_000146605.3 Meleagris gallopavo
GTCGAGGAGGTCGATCCTCCCCCTCCTACTCTGCCCTCGGTAAGGCCTCATCTGGAGTACTGTGTCCAGTTCTGGGATCCCCAGTCAAAAAAGACAGGGATCTCTTGGAAAGAGTCCAGCGGAGGGCCACAAAGATGGTGAAGGGCCTGGAGCATCTCCCCTATGAAGAAAGGCTAAGTAAACTGGGTCTGTTTAGCCTTGAGAAAAGAAGACTGAGAGGGGACCTGATCCAGGTTTATAAATATCTGAGGTGTGGCGGCCATAGTGGTGAGGCCAGTCTCTTTTCAGTGGTACGTGGAGACAGGACGAG
>NW_011280456.1:0-577 GCF_000146605.3 Meleagris gallopavo
GATTGGGGTTGATATGGGTCAAGATAGGGCGATATGAGGTCGATATGGGGTGATATGGGGTCAATATGGGGTCACTATTAGGTCAATATGGGGTCAATATGGGGTTCCATATGGGGCAACACGGGGCGATATGGGGTTGCTATGGGGTGACATGGGGCGATATGGGGTTGATATGGGGGCGCTATGGGGGTCAGTACGGGCGCTATGGGGTGGATGTGGGTCTCTGTGAGGTCTCTCTGGATCCCAATGCTGTTCCCAGATCTCGCAGCAGGGGGCGCTCTTGGGCCGTTTGGGGGCAGCGCTGCTGACGTCATCACGGGACGGAAGCGTCCGTGTGTGGCACCCGAGGGGCGGGGCTCCGGTGAGGGGGCGGGCCCTCATTGGATGGTGTTTGCCCCTGGAGGCGGGGCTTACGGGGAGTGGGTATGGCCCGAAGGAGTGGGCGAGACTTTGTTGGATGGTGTTTACCTCTGGGGGCGGGGCTTATGGGAAGGGGCGGGGCTTAACCGAGGGGGTGGGGCCTCGTTGGGTGGTGTTTGCCCCTGGGGCGGGCTTAACCGGGGGGTGGGGCGTTCAA
>NW_011280459.1:0-314 GCF_000146605.3 Meleagris gallopavo
TGGAGGCCATCACATCCCGTCCCATCACTGTTACCACCTCACCTCTGCAGGGGACTCCAGGTTGCGCAGTGGCCACGATTCGAGTGGGCTTGTAGATTGTGGGCTTGGGGTTTTACTCTTGTTTTGGGCAAGGCTGCTGGTTTAGTGCTTGCTTCTTAGCACAACCCCACGGATCAAACGAGCTCCCAGCCCCATGAGAATAATGCCAGGTGGTTGTGTTTGGAGAGGGTGGGAGCTCTGCCTTGCTGAGCCGTGATCCTACGTTGGGTCCCTTCGATTCCCATTCCCATCCATGTGCTGGGGTGTTGAGCATC
>NW_011280476.1:0-564 GCF_000146605.3 Meleagris gallopavo
AGGACTCTGAAGGTAGAAAGCTGCTCGCTGAGGCGAAGATGAGAAATGAGGGCAGGGGAAGCCTGACAGATTGAGAGTGATGAAGTGTCTGAATAAAGAAAGGAACAGAAGGAATAGACATTACTGGATTCTATCAGACGCCAATATTCATTTGAAAAACATACTGGACACGTAAGAGTAAAAAGCAACACAGGATCAACCTGCAACTATTTATTCCACTGTCTCAGTGATGGTAGCTATTATACAAACTCTATGTATTTCTAATAAAAAAAAACACAAATTCCTCCTCCAGTGTGCAATCAAATTAAGTTCATTTATGAGTTTAGGTGAAAAAAAGACTTCTGCTGGTCTCGGTAACACAGCTACAAAAGCACTGTACAGGATATTCGCAGATATGGCGTAAGCCAAAGTTTGGAACAGAACACTTCCTTTGTTGATTCTGCTTTTGTTGGTGTACATTACCATAGCTTTGATTATGGCAGTAAGGTTTCCTGGGCCATCGGTCAGAGTGCAGAGCGTCCAGCTCCTTCGAAGCGTCCGTCCGCTCACACGTACAACCAGCCT
>NW_011280479.1:0-507 GCF_000146605.3 Meleagris gallopavo
GAGGAGAGGAGAGGAGGAGGAGAGGAGAGGAGGAGAGGAGAGAGAGAGAGAGAGAGAGAGAGGAGAGAGAGAGAGAGAGAGAGAGAGAGAGAGAGAGAGAGAGAGAGAGAGAGAGAGAGAGAGAGAGAGAGAGAGAGAGAGAGAGAGAGAGAGAGAGAGAGAGAGAGAGAGAGAGAGAGAGAGAGAGAGAGAGAGAGAGAGAGAGAGAGAGAGAGAGAGACGAGACGAGACGAGGAGAGAGAGAGAGAGAGAGAGAGAGAGAGAGAGAGAGAGAGAGAGAGAGAGAGAGAGAGAGAGAGAGAGAGAGAGAGAGAGAGAGAGAGAGAGAGAGAGAGAGAGAGAGAGAGAGAGAGAGAGAGAGAGAGAGAGAGAGAGAGAGAGAGAGAGAGAGAGAGAGAGAGAGAGAGAGAGAGAGAGAGAGAGAGAGAGAGAGAGAGAGAGAGAGAGAGAGAGAGAGAGAGAGAGAGAGAGAGAGAGAGAGAGAGAGAGAGAGAGAGAGAGAGAGAG
>NW_011280482.1:0-543 GCF_000146605.3 Meleagris gallopavo
AAAATAGTCGTATTTTTGTTGATAAAACTAGTCACTTGTTGGAGAAAATACCATATTTTTGGGGAGAAAACTGCCATTTCTGAGAGTTAAATGCCGTATTTCCGGGAGAAAACTGGTATTTCTGGTAGAAAACGCTGATTTTGTTGTGAGAGAACTGGTATTTCTGTTCCAAAATGTCATATTTCATGGAGAAATCTGCTATTTCTGGAAGAAAACGTGATATTTCAGGGGAGAATACTGCAATTTCTGGGTGAAAATGGCGTACTTTGGGGGGGAAACTGCCGTTTCTGAGAGAAGATGTCCTATTTTCGGAGGGAAAACCGGTATTTCTGTGAGAAAATGTGATATTTCTGGGAGAAAACTGCAATTCCTGGCAGAAAACGTCACATTCTTGGGGGCGAATCCTTGCATTTCTGGTAGGAAACGTGTTTTGGGTGAGAAAACTGGTATTTCTGGAACGAAATGTAATATTTCAGGGAGAAAGCTGGTATTTCTGGCTGAAAATGTGATATTTCTGGGTAGAATATTGCTAATTTTCTGGGT
>NW_011280491.1:0-321 GCF_000146605.3 Meleagris gallopavo
CCAGTGCTGAAGGGCAGCAAGGAGCATGGATCCCTTGACCGCCCAGGTCTGCCGCTGGGTCCACTGCACCGTCTTGGTCAGCAGCTGAGCCATGTCCCGACTCAGCTGCTCCACACGCAGCTGAACCTGCTCATGCATATCGCCACGCGTGAGGTGAATTCCCAGACGGATGATTCTCATAAACGCCACGGCGATGAAGACCTTTCGAGCCACTTTCATGAGGAGGATGAAGGCCTTAAGGGAGACAACAAGGATCGCAGCAAAGATCCAGATCATGCTGCTGCTCCCTGGCAATATTGCGTCTTCCTGAAGCACCAAATG
>NW_011280518.1:0-483 GCF_000146605.3 Meleagris gallopavo
AATTGCAGTTGTTTCTATTTTCAGTGGATTGCTTATTAGAAAAGTACTCCTTGCAGTTCTTTCTCTCTTTCTCTCTCTCACACACGTAGAGGAAAGAAAATGTATGTATCTTGTGCATGTGCATGTGCACAACCTTTTGTGCATAGAGATCTCATCAATGTTGATTTTGTCTGAACTTTTTGTTTTGATCAAAAGTTCTGAATATTTTGTTCAAGGGCAAATCAAAACAACATTTCAGTTTTTACAATTGTCCTGTTCTGTGTTTGCTCAGCACAAAATTTTGGACATGCAATAGTACTATTCTTTCCATGCAAAAGGCCAGATGTTTTGATTGTTGGATCTTGCTAGGAAAGCACAGAACCCTACCTATGTAGGACTGTAACCTGGCCACTCTGTAATATGGTATTGCCATTGCTAGCAGCAAAGATAAAAGCTTTGTACTGAGTGTGCAAGGCTTCATGATTGAGGCTTGTCAGACTTGCT
>NW_011280521.1:0-533 GCF_000146605.3 Meleagris gallopavo
TTGCACTTCGCCTCGGGTACATGCAGAATGCACTAGGCCTAGCTGTGAATACGACGTCTCTGCCTTCATTTCGAGCGGCAATTCTTTTTGGTGTTGTTCTCCATGGCTACGCTTGTGCATGCTCGGAGGAAAGAGTGGAGAGCAAAACCCTCTCTAATAAGGCTGTTGGAAGTTCGGGGAGCGACATTTGTTTCGCTCCCAGGGAGAGAGAGCGTGACAGAAAGTGGGGGGCGATCCTTTCTGGCCTGCGGAGAAAAACCTCCCTACGGAGGTAGTGCAGGAGGCTGAATTCGCACGTTCTCGGCATCGGAATTGCACTGCTTCGCTCTCATGCGTAGAAAGCGGCACTCGCGCTGAACCGCTCCGGAGAGTTTGCCGACGCTGGTCGAGAAATCGCGCTTCTCCCGAGTGCCGCTTCAGCCGTCAGCAGCGCTCTCGTGTTCTCACTTGCCGAGAACGGGCGACTTGTGCCTGCTGCTTTCTCCGACGCGCGAGCGGTCTCGTGTCCGCACGTCGGAGAGGAGCGGTTGCAC
>NW_011280522.1:0-320 GCF_000146605.3 Meleagris gallopavo
ATGTTCATTACCTGTTGGACACATCTCACACCACTGACTGGAGGAGCCCAGGCAATCCTTCAACTCCATCAGGCTGCAAAATGAAATCAGAAGAGACGCAGAACGTAATTTAAAACACAACAAGGATGCACACAATGCCCTTAAAAAACACCGCATGGATGCAATTAGCACATGAATTACAGCCATCCAGCTTGAGATCCTCCAGAAAAGCAGAGCTCACAGCTCTGAAAGAAAGCAGGAATCACTCACCCCATTCTAAGGGCTCACCCCACACCCCAAAGGAAGCAGTCTCCAGATTCACATGCTGCTCTTACACCTAT
>NW_011280523.1:0-415 GCF_000146605.3 Meleagris gallopavo
TTCTCTCTTTACTTTGCTAGGATTCTTTGCTTTGCCATGCTAGTGTATTGAATTCATTGGCTTTCCTCTTGTATTTCTCGACCTCGTTTTGCTTTGCTTTGCTCTCCATCCTTATATTGCAATTTCTCATTTGTTTTATTCTGTAGTGAGGCTTCTTTTTTTGCTTTGCGCTGTCTTTGTTTCATAGATTCTTTGTCTTTCCTGCTGCTTTCTTTGCGTGATCCTGTTCCTTGCTGCAAGCATTCCTTTCCTGTTCAGAGTATGTTTCTTGGCTTTTGCTTTTCAGTTGCTCCTTTGCTTTCCATTCTTTGCCTTGCCTTGCTTTGCCTCCTTGTCTCCTTACCCATGCCATTCCCTCTTAGCTTTGCCTTTCACTTACCTGATGCTGTCTCTGTGCCTTGACTGTTGTGTTTTC
>NW_011280530.1:0-338 GCF_000146605.3 Meleagris gallopavo
ACTCAAAATTTCAATGAAGACATATCCACAGTATACACATCCATCTTTACTTTCTGCACACAAGACCTGAGCAAACTTTCATACTCTATGAAGGGGAAGTCTTATGAGTAGAATGGTACAAAATATTAAATACAGACTGAAGAAAATGGAGACATCAGTAGCTCTTGTTACCGTGTGACCCTACTATCACACTGTCCTACTGGAAGCGTAGCAAAAGAGCATCTCAAGAGCTCTTTCCTGCTGATACCTACCTCAGAGCTGTACCCCAGAGGATTTTGTGTACGTAATTTGTTCATCCAGCCAGCAGCATCTTTTTCTTTTTTTTTTTTTTTAGTTCT
>NW_011280543.1:0-307 GCF_000146605.3 Meleagris gallopavo
AGTTATCTGTCTGGAACTGGTACCAGAACTCTCCCATTTCTTAGTTCCTTCCCAACTAATAAAAGCAAACTATCAGCCATCCAGTGATGAGTGCTTTTTGTTGTGTGGCATAAAATATCATTTTGGGTTAAAGGGTTGCTGAACTGAACAGGGAGAACTGACTCAAGCTACAGTGCTGCAGAGGTTAGAAGCTGCTAGATGTCCATACCAACAAGAAGATTCAAAATACTAAGGATGATCAGAGAAAGGAAAAAAACAAAACAAAAACAATTACTAAAAATATTCAGCAGAAGATGTATTTGTCTTG
>NW_011280556.1:0-328 GCF_000146605.3 Meleagris gallopavo
ATGAAAACTAACTGTGCATGTTTGTGTATACACATATCCAGAAGAGAGTTTAATGAACTGTATCTATTGCAAGCGAAATTGAAGTTTCGTTTTCTCTGTGCTGTACCCTGTAATGCAAGTTTCAATGCCACAACACACATCTCCGCATATAAAATACCTTTCTTGTTCCTTTTCTTTCTTTTCCTCTTCAATTCACTGACTTTGGCAAAGAGGGGGGAAAAAAAGAAAAAAAAGAGAGAAAGGAAAGAGCTACACAAGTACTCAAGCCTGGCTTCACATTAAAAAGCAACAAACAAACAACCCACACACTACCACAAAACACATCTTT
>NW_011280557.1:0-444 GCF_000146605.3 Meleagris gallopavo
AGTATTCAGAGTAAAAGACATTTCTGCCTGCAGATGTGCATTCGCTGGACTGTCTGACTAAGGCAAGCTATGTGTTCCTGCTGCTGTTAGCATACAGCAACAGGCCTTTCCTAAATGACAGAAGTCAGTCACCTTTGGAAGGTAATACGCAGGAAAGTAACAGCAAGAAATCTTCCTAGTTTTCCTGAGGGCAATTTTCATATGGTCTTATTCTTGGAAGAAAAAATCATTTTCTTTTTAATCTTCCTGATTCATCTACTCGCAGCGCATTTCAGTCAAACACTGCTGGGGAATCTAGCTGAGCAACAGTAGGTGTTGGGGCTGGGGCGTGTTACGTCCTCAGAAGGCCTACACTGCAAGACTGGAAGTAATCTATTCTTTACTGTCATATCCTATTGGAATACCTCCCAGTTCCTCCCAAACTAGACTACACGGCACTCCTCA
>NW_011280560.1:0-519 GCF_000146605.3 Meleagris gallopavo
GTCTATTGCTGAGCTCTGTAGGCAGATGAGGGGGAGGCTTTGAAGTAAATTCAGCTTGAAGTTTTTGCATGCTTAAGTCTGAGCTGCTGCCCTAATGCAGCAAGGTGTAGATGTCATTTACGTGCCAAAATGCACACTAATTTCAGTAGGACTGTCAATTTAATGTGGCTGTGTTTGTTCTTGCAGATGCTAAGAGATACGGAACTGGGCCCTGTGCTTCCTTTTGCATTGTGTTTCTGAATTCAGTCATTCATTTTAAACCATTTTTGTGAGTTAACTTCTCTCTCAGACCTTAATGACCAAACCTAATTCTTCTTATTATTGAACACTTATTCTTATATGCATCCCCTTAGAAGGTTCTGTATTGATTGTATTTCAAGACTAGCTTTCTTAAGCTCTTGTTGGTTACTGAAAGCTTAGGGAGCTTTTCTGGAGATTCTGTCTCAGGGTTGTTTTTTTTAATCTTAGAAACTCTATGAAAACCTTTTAAATGCAGAAAAGATGTTTGGGTTTTGCTTA
>NW_011280563.1:0-453 GCF_000146605.3 Meleagris gallopavo
AGCTCTGCTGCCACCTGTTGGACACAATACAGTCATGAAGGCACTGCCCTGCATCCGTGCCTCTTGCACAAACCTGTGCTCCTTGCTCGGAGCACATGGCTGCACTCTGTGCACCATGTTGCTTACACCAGAGAAGGCTCAGGTACCCAACACCATTTTTGGCTTCCATCTTGTCTGAGAACTGCTCATTATGCACAGCCCTCATCTTTGCTTTGGTGAGGTGGGGACTGCCATTGCTTCCTCAGTCCCACAGACCCCTTCCCATCCCACACTGCCATGGGAGATCAGGTTCTGGACCACCTGAGGACCCAAACATCCACGAGTCTTTGGGTCCTGACGAGATGAGTCCCAGAGTTCCGAGGGAATTCACCGCTGCAGTCACCGAGCCACTCTCCATGGTATTTCACAAGTCGAAGCAGTCAGGTCAAGTCCCTGGTGAGGAGAAAAAGGTGA
>NW_011280565.1:0-327 GCF_000146605.3 Meleagris gallopavo
CCTTGCTTACAGGAGAGGGGGTTCCCATCCTTGGGTTCGCATTTGTGGCTGTACTCTGGATGCACTCGCACAGCTCCATGTCTCCCTGCACTGAGGGACTCCACATCTGGACGCAGCACTGCAGGTGAGGCCTGACCAGCGCAGAGCAGAGGGATGGGGATCTCCTCCCTTCGCCCGCTGACTGCGCATCTTTGGATGCAGCCCAGGATACGGTTGGCTTTCTGGGCTGGAAGGGCCCATTGCTGGCTTGTGTCCAGCTCCCACCCACCAGTACTCCCAGGCCTTATGGAGCAGGACTACGCTCAGTCCTTTCATCCCCTAGCATGT
>NW_011280576.1:0-651 GCF_000146605.3 Meleagris gallopavo
CCCAGATGCTTGTACAAACTGGGCGTAGAAGCCCTTGGAGGCAGCCCTGCGAGGACTCGGGGATCCTGTGGACAAAGAGCTGGACATAAGCCAGTAGTGTGCACTTGCAGCCCAGAAGGCCAACTGTATCCTGGGCTGCATTCAAAGAGGAGCGACCAGCAGGGAGAGGGAGGTGATTGTCCCCCTCGACTCGGCTCTGGTGCGGCCCCATGTGCAGCACTGCGTCCAGGCCTGGGGCTCCAGCACAGGAATGATGTGGAGCTTTTGGAGCAGGTCCAGAGAAGGGCCACGAAGACGATCAGAGGGCTGGAGCCCCTCTCTTAGAAAGAAATGTTGAGGGAACTGGAATTGTTTCTGTGGGAGAAGAGAAAGCTCTGGAGATAGCTCATGACAGCCTTCCAAGACTCGAAGGGAGCGCATAAGCAGGAGGGGGCAACGGCTGTTTAGGAGGGTGGATAGCGATAGGACAAGGGGAAATGGTTTTCAAGTGAGACAGGGGAGGTTTAGGTTGGTTATTAGGAGGCAGCTTTTCACGCACAGGGTGGTGACGCACTGGAATGTGTGCTTGAGAGTCACTTCCAGGATGATCTGCTCCATGATCCGTGACCAGCACAGAGGTGAGACTGACATGCTGGTAGTTCCCCGCGTCAC
>NW_011280580.1:0-495 GCF_000146605.3 Meleagris gallopavo
TTTGGGTTTTTTTTCCTAGGGTTTTGTTTTTATTTTTCCCTTTTGTTTCTATTCTTGGAACTGCTTTTTCCTTTCCTGAGCGTATTCCCCTCTGTTTGTGAGGATTTCAAGTGATTCTGCTTTGCTCTCCTTGGCTTTTTATTACTTACGCTTTCTTTTCTTTTGCTCGTCTTTCCTGGCTTTGGTTTGTTCTTCGGTTATTGTTGGTATCGGGGCCTTGCATTGCTGTTAAATTTTCATTCTTTCTTTCCATTGTTAAGCACTGGTGAGCTTTGTTCTCTCTTTACTTTGCTAGGATTCTTTGCTTTGCCATGCTAGTGTATTGAATTCATTGGCTTTCCTCTTGTATTTCTCGACCTCGTTTTGCTTTGCTTTGCTCTCCATCCTTATATTGCAATTTCTCATTTGTTTTATTCTGTAGTGAGGCTTCTTTTTTTGCTTTGCGCTGTCTTTGTTTCATAGATTCTTTGTCTTTCCTGCTGCTTTCTTTGCGTG
>NW_011280581.1:0-770 GCF_000146605.3 Meleagris gallopavo
CAGGTCCAAATACCTACCAGCCCTTAAGTACGCTCAGGGTTCCCTGCTAAAAAAGAGAGAGAGCAGCTCCACAATGGAGGAGAGAAAAAAGAAAAAAAAAAATCACTCAACTCCATCACCAAAGAACAAGGCATACTCCAAAGGAAGCACTCCCCAGGTTCACATGCTGCCCCTACTCTTCCCAGCCCTTAAATGGGATCAGGGAGGGGTGGAGCCTGGGCTCTGCCCCACTCCACAGCCAAACTGCCCCCAGCTGTGCTCGCAGGGCTGCACCCGCCCAGGTGTTGCCACAAAACAGGAGGGCAAGGGAATGCCAGGCAAGGCAAGGGCCAAGAGAACATGGAAGGAAATGCCAAGGATGACGGCCCAGACAATACGGCAGGGAACGCCAAAACTCAACGCCGACATGAACGTGGCAACACAAAGCCAAGGGGAATGGCCAAGAGAATGGGGCAAGGAACACAAAAATAGGACGACAAGAGAATGTAATAGTGAAAACAGTGCAAGACCAGAGACAAGCAAGACACAGAACAAAGAGGATAGGCAGCCTTCTGTGGGCACCATGAAGCGCAATTCAGAGCTCTGGGGGAACCCTATTGTGCCGGGCTCTGGAATGGGTAAACGCTGGCGGCTGTGCATCGCCCTTACCTGCTGGGCAGACAATGACCAGTCAGCAAAGTGAGGTTCCGGGGCATGCCGGGAAACGCAGATTCCAGTTCCTTGCTGTTTCCACAGAGACCAACACATCTCTCCGTGCAGTTGTTACGGCA
>NW_011280595.1:0-306 GCF_000146605.3 Meleagris gallopavo
CCGTGCCATTCAATTAACAATTTACAACACCTTCCTTGTATAGTGCACTGTAGAAAATGGCAGGCTGTTTCATTTCTGTATTTCCAGACGCATGTCATTTCCAACCCCATATTTAATAGTGTGTAACTGCCTGAAGGGGAGAGATCAGAATGTGTGGCATGTCTCACTGAGAGGAATTTTGTGCATTAAAAAACCCCAACCAAACTCTTTCAACTATTAAACAGAAACGCTAACCAACCCTGGCTTTGAAGGAAAAAAGAAAAAAAAAGAGAGAGAGAGAGAGAGAGAAGAAAGAAAAGAGACAAG
>NW_011280613.1:0-436 GCF_000146605.3 Meleagris gallopavo
AAAGAACAGTTAGTGCAACTAACAAAAACAACTCTTTTGATCTCCTTGACATCAGTGCAGCAAACATCCCACTCTGGTGCATTCTTGCATAAAAAAGAAGCTTCTTGCTGCTCAATCACACTGCTTTTAATAGCTTTCTGAATGCAAACATCCGCAGCTTTTATTTCAGTTTAATCTGCCAATTTTTCTAAGTCTTTATCACACTTTATCAAACAGTGTATCAGTGTGAGATATCCAACCCCTCCCTCAGGCATCTCCGAAATTGAAATCCCAGGAAGACAGCAGCTTCTTTCATATTTAATATTTAACATTTCCTTAGTGGCCTCTGTATTATTATGACTTGTTTTTCTCTCTGGAACAGGGCTGTGATCCACACTGGTGGAAATTGTTGTCTAGAGCAAAATAGCAGAATGCCTCTAATGCATTAGATATGGAT
>NW_011280616.1:0-367 GCF_000146605.3 Meleagris gallopavo
GGGCCCGCGCGCGCGCACGCTCCGTCACGCACGCGCTCACGCAGGCGAGCGAGCAAATAGGTGCGTAGAAAAATATTTTCTTTAAATGAATAAATAGGAAAAAAATTAAAACGGAAATAAAACTAGGAAAACGAAAACTAAAAGCCAAGAAACAAACCAAAAAGCTAAATGAATCAGAAAACAAAAATCACTTTGCGAACGGCATCTGTCTGGGTAGAGGGAGGATCAGGGGTCCTGATCCTGGGGGCGGGGGGGAGGGGGAAGGGTGGTGCGTGTGCGTGTGCATGTGCGAGAGAGAGAGAGAGAGAGAGAGAGAGAGAGAGAGAGAGAGAGAGAGAGAGAGAGAGAGAGAGAGAGAGAGAGGAGG
>NW_011280619.1:0-540 GCF_000146605.3 Meleagris gallopavo
CCCTGGGAGCGAAACAAATGTCGCTCCCCGAACTTCCAACAGCCTTATTAGAGAGGGTTTTGCTCTCCACTCTTTTCCTCCGAGCATACACAAGCGTAGCCATGGAGAACAACACCAAAAAAGAATTGCCGCTCGAAATGAAGGCAGAGACGTCGTATTCACAGCTAGGCCTAGTGCATTCTGCATGTACCCGAGGCGAAGTGCAAACCGCTCCTCTCCGACGTGCGGACACGAGACCGCTCGCGCGTCGGAGAAAAGCAGCAGGCACAAGTCGCCCGTTCTCGGCAAGTGAGAAACACGAGAGCGCTGCTGACGGCTGAAAGCGGCACTCGGGGAGAAGCGCGATTTCTCGACCAGCGTCGGCAAACTCTCCGGAGCGGTTCAGCGCGAGTGCCGCTTTCTACGCATGAGAGCGAAGCAGTGCAATTCCGATGCCGAGAACGTGCGAATTCAGCCTCCTGCACTACCTCCGTAGGGAGCTTTTTTCTCCGCAGGCCAGAAAGGATCGCTCCCCACTTTCTGTCACGCTCTCTCTCCCTG
>NW_011280626.1:0-313 GCF_000146605.3 Meleagris gallopavo
TAAAACAGGCTCTAGCCTGCAGTATACACTTTGTTAGTCAAACGATTATTGCTTCATGTGGATTTCACTGAATGAACATTTCCCAAGTTGTAAAAGAAGAAACAACGGGCAAGTAGAGGTAGATTCACAAATAAGAGTATTCAATATTGTATTGATTCCTACAAATAGTTAAAATGTATACATGCCATCTTAAAGCAGCAGGAAGTGTGCTGCCCTTACTGTCTTCTGGATGCAAAGAGTTAGAGACACACTATTTCAGTGGTGCCCAGTTGCAGAATAAGAGACAATGAACACAAACTGAAACAAAGAGGGT
>NW_011280627.1:0-395 GCF_000146605.3 Meleagris gallopavo
TAAAAAGTAGCTATACACGAGTGAGGATTACAGCATCAGCTGATTGTACACAGTGATACAGCAGAGGAACTGGCATTGGAGGTTTCACAGTTTCTCCTCCAGACACTCGACAGAGAAATTTGGGCATCGGTCCTGGTTGACCAGAGAACAAAGAGACTTCTCAGAGCAGAATGAGTGCTGCTTGTTCCCACTGAGCCTGTTTCTGGCACTGAATGTTCATGGTGCTGCAGAGTGTAAAACTATAGCACTATGGTACTTTGCTGTCAGCCACTTTTCTTACAATTTCTAAGTGCTATTGCAGCTATACTATTAGTTGTTTTTGTGTTTTTTTTTTGTTTTTTTTCCTACTTGGGGTACTATTCTCTTGTATTTGCAGGCAATATAAATGCCGTACT
>NW_011280636.1:0-306 GCF_000146605.3 Meleagris gallopavo
CCGTTGTCTCTACTACTGGCTTCCTCTGACATTTTCTTCCATTTCTGATAGCTCAGCATGTGCCAACTCTTCACAGGACACAGAAACTCGTATCCTCAGAATCAGACCTCATCTGTTCAAGCATCTGACCAGATTCGGTGACAAGACACTGAAGTTTGAGGCACAGTCAAAATAACCATAAGCACATAAGCAAGCAAATTCAGTCTTCTATATTTTTTGTATTGCATTTTTGCTTGTATTTTTGACTGAAGAAATACACAGCTGTATTTTAACCAGTGCACTTTGGTTTAAGCTATTGATTAACTG
>NW_011280637.1:0-337 GCF_000146605.3 Meleagris gallopavo
GAAAAGTTTAATCCAACAGCAATCAACTATCAGAGCAATAGAAGAGCACCTTTGCTGCAAATGGTGCAATTATAAGAGACTGGGGAAAAAAAAAAACCCAAACTCTACCTTATTTCTTCAGTATGTTTCTTACAAGCACTGGTTAAAAAAAAATAATTAAAAACATTGGCATCCGTAAGCAAATAACTTTTACCTAAAGTATTATTTACATATTCTCATGTCAGTTCTGTTTTGGTGGTTTACTTACTCCTTTCCCTCCCAACTGAGTCATCCTTATTTTATTCAAATATATCCTTACAAATAAAGATGTAGCTTCTCAAGCTGGAAAGGAGGAGAG
>NW_011280642.1:0-852 GCF_000146605.3 Meleagris gallopavo
GGGGCTAGAAATGGTCTTTCTGGTGGGATGTGCCACATCTTTGTGAGGCAATCGGTGTTTGTGAGGGCCAATGGCATATATTCTGGATCGAAATGGTCTTTCCGCAGTAAAATGCCAAAGTCTGGGAGTAAGTGTCATGATGAGGAATGTAATGGAGTGTAATTGGGAGGAACTGGGAGGAATTTCTCGGAGTCGTGGTCTTTGTGGGTGCATATGTCCCATTTAGGGAAGGAAAGGAGTATTTCTTAGCAGAACTGCCATAGCATTTAGGGAAAATGTCCTATCCTTGGGAGAGAAGTGGTATTAGTAGGAGAAGATGTCCTATTCTTGGTTGCAAGTGTCCAATTTGGTCTTGTCATCTAGTCTTTTTGGGAGAAAACGTGAGTTGGTTGAAGAAACAGGTATGCCTGGGAGAAAATATCATCTTTTTGGAAGCACAGGCCCAATTTCCAAGTGAAATGTGGTATTTCTGGGAGAAAATGACAAGTACGTGGGAGAAAAGTGGACAATTGTGGGAAAGACTGACTTCTCTTGGAGGGCAAGTGTGGTATTTTTGGTGTGAAAAGGGGTCCTCTGGGGAGAAAACGGGGTGTAGATGGGAGAAAATGTCCTGTTGAGGAGTGTCCAGCAGTATTTTTGAGAGAAAAGGGAAGGTACTTGTCAGAAAAGTGCTCTTTCTGGGAGAGAGTAGCATAGTTGGTTGGAAAATGCCACCCATTTGTGAGAAAGCTCGCTTTGTTTCCGGGAGGAAATAGCATTCTTTGGGGAGAAGATGTCCTCTTTTGGATGGAAAAGTAGTAGTTGTGGGAGAAGCTGTCCAATGTTTGGGCCCAAGGTAGCATTACTGGGAGG
>NW_011280654.1:0-316 GCF_000146605.3 Meleagris gallopavo
TGTATTTTTTGATAGACTCCCCCTTTCAAGGGAGCAACATCATTATGTTCCACTGGCTTGTAACTGTCTCCTGTTGAACCTGACACTGCGGGAGGTTGAATGTGATCTGCTTCCCTTTTTGTTTAGGAAGAGTGCTATTTTTGCTTAGTAAAAGGCAATTGGCAAAGACCTTTGAGCTACCGGTGAGCACAAATGGGCCGAAATGAGGACTAAGAAACCAGCCTCATCAACAAGGCAACGTACATGCAAATTTCTTTACAAAACTGCTTCTCGTGTGTTTGTTGATTTATACTGTTCCTGAAAGTTTTCTGAAACA
>NW_011280656.1:0-361 GCF_000146605.3 Meleagris gallopavo
AAGCCCTGTGAACTGTTCTACCAGAGTCCAGAACGTAGCCTCTTGCTCTGAGGAAGATTTGCAATCATGACTTGCATTTCAATTAATTTTCTAGCTGCCAGTGCCTATTGGAACTGCAACAGAAATGCTGAATGCAGCGATCTGGGAACTTGGAGAAAGTGAAGAGAAGGAAGAGGAGGATCTTTCCTCCAGGAAGGTCTCTCAAGCTGCAGGTTCAGGAGCAAATCATTCCATCCATCTCCTAAGAAGTTATTGTTCTCTCCAGCTGACAGCTGCAAGGTACATGAGCCGTGTGATTTCAGGGAAGTGTACGTTTGAGTAACAACTCAAAGTTCAATACTTTTTTTTTCCCAGTTTCTCC
>NW_011280657.1:0-428 GCF_000146605.3 Meleagris gallopavo
AAGCTGCCTCCTAATAACCAACCTCAACCTCCCCTGTCTCACTTGAAAACCATTTCCCCTTGTCCTATCGCTATCCACCCTCCTCAACAGCCATTGCCCCCTCCTGCTTATGCGCTCCCTTCGAGTCTTGGAAGGCTGTCATGAGCTATCTCCAGAGCTTTCTCTTCTCCCACACAAACAATCCCAGTTCCCTCAACATTTCTTTCTAAGAGAGGGGCTCCAGCCCTCTGATCATCTTCGTGGCCCTTCTCTGGACCTGCTCCAAAAGCTCCACATCATTCCTGTGCTGGAGCCCCAGGCCTGGACGCAGTGCTGCACATGGGGCCGCACCAGAGCCGAGTCGAGGGGGGACAGTCACCTCCCTCTCCCTGCTGGTCGCTCCTCTTTGAATGCAGCCCAGGATACAGTTGGCCTTCTGGGCTGCAAGT
>NW_011280669.1:0-416 GCF_000146605.3 Meleagris gallopavo
GCTCTCCACTGCTACATCACTCTCCCCCAAGTGAAGTTCAATACATTCTAGCTGCTCTCTCACATAAAGAGCAACTCCACCACCCCGCCTAGCCAGCCGATCTTTCCTAAAAAGCACATAGCCCTCCATGACAACATTCCAGTCATGCGAGCTGTCCCACCATATCTCCGTGATCGCGATGAGATCATGACCTTGCGACCGCACGCAGAACTCCAGCTCTTCCTGTTTATTCCCCATGCTACGCGCATCAGTATACAGGCACTTAAGAGAAGCGGCATCCCCCCACCCCTCTCCAAGCCTTTGAACTCCACTGTCTCCACCCATCAAGTTCTGTTTGGAGCCTCGAACTGCCCCCTCAGTCCCAGCGGTCCTCATTTTGTCCCCTTCCCCCTTCATACCTAGTTTAAACACCTGTC
>NW_011280670.1:0-445 GCF_000146605.3 Meleagris gallopavo
TACTGAAGGGAAATAGGAAATAAACAATGAAAAAGAATGGCTGCTTGATTCCTGAGCATCCAAACGGCAATCATTAAACATAAGGTAAAAGAAATCAAGGCAAAAGTGGTACAGGTACCACTGAAAGCATGATGAAAAGAAATCAGAGATATTCAGCTGATAATCATATTGTACAAGTATGAAAAAATTACGTAAATCTGAGGATTCCTTTGTAGTAACATATTACGTATTTCTTAGGCGCTCAAGAATAGGGTATTTCTGAAAACACTGATATAATTTAGTGAAGATCAAACATAGCTGTCAACGGAAATTACAGATAATTTTGTTTAAAAAATACCAACATATTCAGGCACTAACTCATGTTATTCTGCAGTGCTAGTACATGAAAATAATTGGGCAACTATACCCATTTTTGGAGAAAGTGTCTAGATGTCTTTTAATAGTG
>NW_011280671.1:0-473 GCF_000146605.3 Meleagris gallopavo
CCACAGATGAAAACCGTAAAGAGAAAATATATACACAAAATGATTAAAAAAACACAACAAATCCTATTTGTTTAGAAGATTCTAATTATATCTAACGATTTGCAATTCAAAAGACATTAAAAAACTAAGGTGGGAACTTCACTTAAAAAAAACTATCATATTACAAAAGAAATACTTAATGAAGGCCAGTTGAAAATAAGAAGAGACAGCAAAATAATTTTTTACTTGACATAACCAAAATTATGTTGACATAATAAAAAGCATTTCCCTTGTGAAAGTTACAGATAATTTTGCTGAACTAATTTAGAAATCATGAAAACATAATTACTTCCATTTGAATGCTTAAGTAATGCTGTGAGGCAGCCTTGGCTGCTGACAGGGCCCAGGAGAATTTCCAGTACTGTAACTCAAACACAAGTGAAAATCTTGGGATCTAAATTGTGATAAGTCAACTAGCATCCAATTGTTGGTTG
>NW_011280672.1:0-386 GCF_000146605.3 Meleagris gallopavo
CGAAAGTTATGCCCAAATGTTTGTTAAGGAAGCAATGGTTAGAAGGCAATTAACCAATTAAGATATTTGTGTCTGGGCGGCAAAGACTTGAGCTTCCTTGGTATTTGTGTGATGAGTGAAGCGAGAGTGTGAAGCTGCAGTGCTCAGCCAGTGAGGAACCAGGGCAGAAAGAGATCAGCGTCGGGCAACAGGGGATAAAGATGTAGCGCTGTTTTCTGAGTGCTCTCCTGCTTGCAGGAGGCTCGACGTTGCAATTGCGAATAAAATCTGCTTTATCGCAGCAACCGTCCTCGAGAATTATTTGGGTATTTCCAACCAAACCAATTGCCCTTTGTAATATCTAATGCAGAAACAACGTTCCATTCCCAAGACAGCATGGGACATCC
>NW_011280673.1:0-349 GCF_000146605.3 Meleagris gallopavo
GACGTGTTTGCCAGCTTTAGTGCTTTTTTCTTTAAAGTGCTTGAAATACGGAATTGGAAGTTGATCAGATCGCTTCAATACTGAAGCTGACAGGAGCTGTCAGTGCTTCTGGAGCCCTGCTCTGTGCAGCTGTCTGCGATGGTGCACCGAGCAGCACTGAACGTCCGCAGCTCTGTTTCCAGACACACAGACATAACCTTGCCTTCTGCCTTGCTTCCTGTGGCTTTCTGTTATTTCCTAGAACCCTGCTAGTTTCTTGTTGTTTTTCTTTCATCTGTTGCTTTGCTTTGCTCTTTTTCCTTGCTCTGCTGTATGAGAGCTGTTGAACCCACAGCCCTTGGAAACCCAC
>NW_011280675.1:0-539 GCF_000146605.3 Meleagris gallopavo
AAGCATCTCCCAGTACGGTACCAGAGGAGGCAGTAGTGATGCTGGGGGGGCAGTTGCAGAAGAACACAAGGAGCTCCTCAGCAGGAAGCCACAAACCCTGCAGAAAGCTGCAGGAGACTCAGAGCACGTATGGGTGCCCAGGAGGAAATGCAGGCCCAGAGTTTGAGCAGCACCCGGCCTTGGAGTGCTGCAGCCCAAGAACAAAGCTATTCTGCCTTTGCCAAGATGGCTTTTTAAGATGGACTTGTCTGTTCTCACAAAAACCAGGGGGCTGACCCATCCAAAGCTTGCTGATTGCTTGGAAGCCCAAATCCAAGCCTAGGGGCAACATTTCCTGGGTGTGATCATGCGGTGCCTGAGCGAGAGGATGACCCAGGCTGGTTACACAAGAGTCATCTTAATTTCTCTGTTTTGTTACTTCAGAAAACGCCATTGGGTGGCCCTCATGTTGTTTTCTTAAAATATGGTACCAGCCCTGGTGACTTTGGGCCAGAGCCCAAAAGGCTGGATCCAGTCCAGGAGCTTAAAGTCACAGCCCC
>NW_011280679.1:0-506 GCF_000146605.3 Meleagris gallopavo
TGCTGAGGCAGTGGCACAGGTTGCCAGAGACATGGTGGATGTGCTGGCCCTTTCAAGGTGAGCCTGGCTCAGACTCTGAGCAACTTGATCTAGCTGTGGATGGTCAGCATGGGGCAGCCGGATCACATCGCAAACCTACCTGCATACAAGCAGCGCACCAACATGGGGTGCATGATGTTCATTACCTGCTGGACACATCTCACACCACTGACTGGAGGAGCCCAGGCAATCTTTCAACTCCATCAGGCTGCAAAATGAAATCAGAAGAGACGCAGAACATCATTTAAAACACAACGAGGATGCACACAATGCCCTTAAAAAACACCCACCGCATGGATGCAATTAGCACATAGCCCTATTAATTACAGCCATCCAGCTTGAGATCCTCCAGAAAAACAGAGCTCACAGCTCTGAACGAAAGCAGGAATTACTCACCCCATTCTAAGGGCTCACCCCACACCCCAAAGGAAGCAGTCTCCAGATTCAGATGCTGCTCTTACACCTAG
>NW_011280685.1:0-466 GCF_000146605.3 Meleagris gallopavo
AAGACAAGAGAAGAACCACGAGACAAATGCCACCTTTATGGATCGCTTGGCAATGCGTGTACTGGGCGAAAATTACATCCGATGGACAAGAGTAAGCAATACGACACTATGAGCTCCGCCAGCCAGCAGTTCTCAACACCTCACTGCCCACCCGTCTCTCCCACGCTGTCTCAAGCTTACCTACAAGATGCTGCGCAAGAGGATGTGAAAACAAAGGTACTCAGTCGATGCACAAGTGCAACAAGCGAGCTACTCAGGCAGAGCTCAAGCGCTCCAATGAAGGGACGCAGCACGCACTGCTCCTCCCCTCATTCGAGCCGCTTATGACATCATAAGGGCCACCAGGCTGCTCCACCATGACGGACAGGGTGGGAGGCAAGAGCAACTCACAAGACCAGAAGATTCCATCGCGGCACCCAACATTCTAGAACCAGTGGGCGGTCGGAATTCTACCTCAGCCGAATCC
>NW_011280687.1:0-518 GCF_000146605.3 Meleagris gallopavo
CTATGAACCTAGCTTTCCTGTCATGCTGTTTCTCCAAGGATATATGGAAATTCAGGATTCAGAGAGTCTGTATAATCACACACCTTAGATGCTAGGTTTAGGGATATGTTTACAGTGTAAATTGCATAAAGACAACTGATGTTTAGTTATGTGGTTTGGCTTAGGTATTCAGTCTTGCAGCAGCTGGTGACAAACTTTGTGCAAACCATTATACTGGAAAAGAATATGACTGATAATGAGAAACTTTTGAAATTCTCATTTTTTTTCTGTTTACTGGATTTTATTGAGCCAAATTTTGGGAATTTATTTCAACTAATCGCAGAAAATCAGGTTTTTACAATAAGGAAGAAAATGTAAATATAGGACTGAAAAACTGGAGAAAGGGCAGACCAGTTATTCAAATACACTGGCCTCTGTTCCCCCTTCTTCATGCTCACAGAAAAAAAAAGAAAAAAAAAACACAAAAACAAAACAACAGCAACACAAAAACCAAGAAAACAAAACAAAACATTTTTTAC
>NW_011280691.1:0-301 GCF_000146605.3 Meleagris gallopavo
TTTTATCCCCAAACATGACATTTTCTCCAGAAATACCAGATTTCTTCCCTTAAATATGACACCTTTTCCAACAAATAGTAGATTTTTCCCCAAAAATATGATATTTTCTCCAAGAAATGCCAGTTTTATCGCAAATATACGACATTTTATACCGCAAAGAGCCGCTTTCTCCCAAAAATATGCCATTTTCTGCCAGGAACTGCAGTTTCCTCCCACAAATACCATTTTTCTTCAAGAAATATGACGTTTTCTCCCAGAAATATCAGATTTTGCCCCCAAAACATGACATTTTCTTCAAGAA
>NW_011280698.1:0-328 GCF_000146605.3 Meleagris gallopavo
GACGTGCGGACGCGAGACCGCTCGCGCGTCGGAGAAAGCAGCAGGCACAAGTCGCCCGTTCTCGGCAAGTGAGAAACACGAGAGCGCTGCTGACGGCTGAAAGCGGCACTCGGGGAGAAGCGCGATTTCTCGACCAGCGTCGGCAAACTCTCCGGAGCGGTTCAGCGCGAGTGCCGCTTTCTACGCATGAGAGCGAAGCAGTGCAATTCCGATGCCGAGAACGTGCGAATTCAGCCTCCTGCACTACCTCCGTAGGGAGGTTTTTCTCCGCCAGGCCGACGAAAAGGGAAGTCGCTCCCCACCTTTCTTGTCACGCTCTCTCTCCCTC
>NW_011280699.1:0-328 GCF_000146605.3 Meleagris gallopavo
GCCGGCCGAACAGAGAGGGGATCGGCGGCGGCGGCGGCGGCGGCGGCGGCTTTCTCGGGCGGCGGTTCTTTCCTGGATCCGGTCGCCTCGGTTTGTCCTTCGCGCCCCGTCCCGCCGCTCGGTGGTATCCTAAGGCGGTCTCTCGGGCGAGCAGCGAAAAAAGACCGGGCAAGGCGAGCGAGAACGCGCGTAAGGGAAGCCGGCTCCCGCGCCGCCAGGGCGAACCCTAGAAGGCGAGAGAGATGAGCCGAGCGGGAGGAAGCCGGCTACCGCGCCGCTGGGGCGTAGCGGATGCAGGCGAGAGAGAGAGAGCGCGCCCCTTCCTCCT
>NW_011280700.1:0-342 GCF_000146605.3 Meleagris gallopavo
GCCATTCAATATTATTCTATGTGTTTGTAAATAAGTATGTTAAGTAACAAAGGAGAGAGAAAATATGTTTCAGGTGAGGTTTGAAATGAGAGGGAGAGCCCATGAATTAGAGGAATGAGACTTGCATATACTTAAAAATAGCAAAACAACAACAAAATAAAAAAGAAACAGAACTGTTAGAAACATACGAACAAGGAAAAAAAAGTAGCACTTCTCTTCCTTCCCCTGAACTTTGGTCATAAGCAACATTCAAAAAAATCTTTCCAGTTCTCTACTAGCAGCATCAATAGAATGATTTATAACGAGGCACTAAATGTAATAGCATAGATGCCCTTGCAAAAT
>NW_011280705.1:0-351 GCF_000146605.3 Meleagris gallopavo
AAAGTCATTAAATGAACTGAGTGAATTAACTTAAATATTCTGTAGTTAAAAAAAGAAAAACACCTTCCTGAATTAAGACAATGTGATTGTTTTTTAAACTCACTGTTGATATCTGATGTCTAAATACTGTTCATCTGTCAGTGTTAATGAGGAGGAGAAAGGAAAGAAAAAGGACCAGATGAGGAGCCTAAAAACAAGTGAAGAAGGATGAGGAAGGTCAGAAAGAAGAGGAAAACCAAAGAAGGAACATGATAAAAAAGATGGAAAGAAAGAGGCTGAACCAAAAAGGAAAAATGCTGCAAAACTGGGTTCTGCATCAGCTTCTGATTCTGAAGATGAGGGGGAGAAGAA
>NW_011280710.1:0-350 GCF_000146605.3 Meleagris gallopavo
CCTCCTGTGGATTGCTGGGTGAGCTCTGGCTCTTGGAAAGAGGTGAGTGATTCTTTCTTTCTTGCAGGGTTCTGATCTGTGCCTTTCTGTGGGGCTCCTAAGCTGGTTTACAGTAGCTGTGTCTGCTCTGCCCCTCCTCGTGCTGCCTTCCCGTTGTTCTCTGAGGGGAGCGAAGGGGTTATCAGCCTTTTTCTGAAGCGGTCGTGGAGGGACTGATGCTCGTTCCTTCTTTTGCTCCCATCTGTTTCTGGAACGCTTCCGTCAGCCCCAAGGTACGCTGGTCGGCTGGCTGAGCATTGCAACTCTGAAATGCCCGGAGCGGGTGCCCTTTCTCACAGAATCAAGGGATT
>NW_011280715.1:0-327 GCF_000146605.3 Meleagris gallopavo
TGCTTTCAGGAAAGCCTTTCGAAGTTGCAGCCCAAAGGTTGAAAAGTCATGAGCTTAAAAAAAAAAAAAGACTTACTGATGAGTTCTACAGTCATGTGTTAATTGATGACTAAGACATTATTCTGTTTTTAATTAGGAATTGACAGTCACTGCTTTCAAAGGCTGGGGCTCCCTACTTCTTCCAGAGTCTGGTGTGTTTGTCTTTCTCTGAGGAAAGATGGCCAAGGGAAAGGAAAAAGGTCCTAAAGGAAAAAAATTACCTTGAAAACTGCGAAAAATTCCATCAGGATCTCTTTTGATGGAGGTCGCCGTCTTGACTTAAGTAAG
>NW_011280718.1:0-365 GCF_000146605.3 Meleagris gallopavo
ATTAACAACACAGAAACCATTCTGAAGACAATAACTATGAGACTAAAATGTAGAAACATCATTTATAATGTTAAATAACAAAATTATATGTAAAATGCAAATAGTGTGTATGAAATCAAGGCAGTTTTTGCAGATAGGTTTTTGGCCTATAATGTTGTTAGTTACCAAGACCTGAAGAAACAGATGTGACCCTTACAACTCCTAAATGGATCTTTAGACTACATCAGATCATTTAAAGAGTCCTTTCATTCTGTTCTTCAGATGGTGACGACTGAGGATTCAAGCATCACCAGAGGTAAGAAGTTAACTGGGCCCAGAAGGTGGGAATGCTATAAGCAAAATCAAAGTGTGCAGTAGATTTCTTT
>NW_011280728.1:0-449 GCF_000146605.3 Meleagris gallopavo
TTGGCCCTCCTTACAAATTATAAGTATTTTCTGGCATCTGAGTAGTTGATAAAGAGAGACTTCATAACCCTGTGGTTATTAAAACTCAGAAGTACTCTTATATTCTTAGTAAAATGTTGAATAATTTAAAAAAAGTTAAATAATACAAGCACCAGACAGAACTGTGAATGGTCATATTTCTGAGCGGAGTTCTTCCTGAAAGTGATATTTTCAACACCATTTACTGTGCATACAATCAAGCATACATTCAAACATTGTTACAGCATAACGAAGTTTCAAATCTGTCATCTTATTTTGGTATTACCTGTATCACTATTTACTGTAGCATCCTGAAGACACAAAGTAGTGTACATCCTGCAGTATTTCTATCCAATTATTTTGAAATCTCTTTTATATATAAAAATGTTCCATTAAGCAGTGCATTCATTATACAGTTGTTTTCTCTATTT
>NW_011280730.1:0-417 GCF_000146605.3 Meleagris gallopavo
GACATACACACAGACACAGACACACACAGACACACACACACACACACACACACACACACACACACACACACACGACGACACACACACACACACACACACACACACACACACACACACACACACACACACACACACACACACACACACACACACACACACACACACACACACACACACACACACACACACACACACACACACACACACACACACACACACACACACACACACACACACACACACACACACACACACACACACACACACACACACACACACACACACACACACACACACACACACACACACACACACACACACACACACACACACACACACACACACACACACACACACACACACACACACACACACACACACACACACACACACACACACACACACACACACACACAC
>NW_011280731.1:0-505 GCF_000146605.3 Meleagris gallopavo
GAACAAGAGAGAATACCCTTAGTTTTGAATTGATTCTGATGCTCCAAACTACGAACAACAGCTACCCCAACTCACGCTTCCATTGCTGCCATCTCACAAGTAACGAACCAACTGAATGAAATGCAGGAGCAAATATCTCAACTGATTAATCGTGACAAACCTGTGCCAGTATCAGAAGTGCCCAGTGAAGATCAGGATAATCAAAAGAGTCTACTGAAGGAGCTGATCAAACTAATGCGAATCCTAACTAACGACGATGAACCTCCCTACTCATGGGCACCATCAAAAATCTCAGCTATTAAAGGCAAACGCTTTCCGGCTCCAGTGAGGAACAATACATCGCGAATTGCCTTGTGGCGTTACCTACGTGACCATGGAGAAGACATGAGAAAATGGCACGACCAAGCTACTCCTGTACTACGAGCACGGGTGAAAGAATTACAAAGCAGATCAATCACCAGTGCAGTTGCTCCACTTATCACAGGTAATGAATAGAGAGGCCCTG
>NW_011280732.1:0-442 GCF_000146605.3 Meleagris gallopavo
TTCTCTACAAGCTGGAAAGAGACGTGTTTGATGGGTGGGCTGTTTGACGGATGAAGGACTGGCTGCAGGATTGTCATGGTTTCATGATTTTTCATTATCAGTATTCCACATCATAACATCATGTAATGCACTGGGGGTTTGACTGCTGATGCTCAAGTTCCGGGTGCCTGTCCAGAGGAGAAGAAGAGCTGCATTTCCCCAGGGGGCTTTGCGGTCAGCGAGGAGATAGAACTCCCGGCAAGGTCACCTGATGCTCTCTTCTTTGCCTGCACTGCTTCGCTTGCGCTTCTCTGCCTGCGCTTCTCTGCCTGCGCTTCTCATCTCAGCGTTGTGCTAAGGCCGATCCACCATCAATTTCACACTCTCTCTCCTTATAAAATTCTGCTGATACCATATTTAGTAAATTACTTTGTTTCTACCTCAGATTGTTGCCTACTGTTTT
>NW_011280733.1:0-382 GCF_000146605.3 Meleagris gallopavo
TCCATATGCATAAATATCCATTTAATAATCAAGATCATTTTAGCCTGTTCTTGTCCTGTTGGCTTGCCTTCCACCAAGAGAAAGTGGAGTGATTTCCTTCATGTCTCTGATCTGTCAGATGGCTGCTCCACTTCCCACAGGGAGTGATACTGGACTTGAGGAAATACAACAAATGCTTAGGAAAGCACTACTGCACTGTATTCAAACAAATGGTTTTAATTATTTAAATGAGATGTCTTGGCATAAGCCAAGAAACTGAAAGCAGAGGATGCAAAAATACTCTTGTTTAAGACTGCAGAAATTGAATTGGTCCTAATAATTCAAGTTTATTTTGTGCAATAATTAAAGGAAACCTCTTGTTTTTCTCTGGCTGTGTGACCAG
>NW_011280737.1:0-432 GCF_000146605.3 Meleagris gallopavo
TTTGGTTTTAGGTTGTTTTGTTTGTTGGGTTTTTTTGGTCTTACCAACTAGACTCCATACAGGACCTTTGGTCCAGCCTCACAGAGAATTCTGTGAGTCCAGAGAAAAAGACTGTAGTGAATTTATAGTCCCAAGTATCATTAAAAATGGAATTTATTCTTTTCCTGGAATGAGTGGGACACTCCTCCCACAAACAAAAAGGGGATTTTATCTTTTTTCTTGTACACAGAAGTCACCCCACACACAGTGCACTGCATGCGTAGAGCTGTTTCCTGAAATATTTCAAAAATTTGTTTTCCTTAGATTATTTGTGTCTACAGCCACCAGCTGGTCTGTGTCAAAGCCGATATATTCAACATATTATTCCATTATCCTATTAGGTTGAACATGTCCTTCCTCTCATGAGTGCTGTTAAGATATCATTCTTATATG
>NW_011280738.1:0-527 GCF_000146605.3 Meleagris gallopavo
AATACTTACTAGTTTGGTTGGTTGGCTTTTGTTTTGTATTCTGTTCTTATTAAATATTTTCTTACGGTTAACAACTTCATGATTAAGCTTTAATCATGAAAAAGCTAACCATAAATGGTGGAAACAATTAGCCTGTTCAAGCGTTGGGAAAATAAGATCTGTATATATTTTGAGGTGACTGTAATTCAAGGAACTTCCTTTGTGGAAGGACAGCAAAGAAAAGCAGTCTCACTTCGAGTAATGGGCAGCTTTCATTGGGTTTCCCTAGCAGAGAATGAACAATCATGCTTCATCTAGTGGCTTTTCTTCAGTCCTTCCAACTCCATTTAGAAAGTAACTATGAAATGGTAAAGAAATGCTTTAGCCAACAACACCCAAAATCCTATAATCACCGTATCATCTACGTTCTGAGCCAATATGCAACAGTGCTGAAGATATCTCAGCTTGTCAGCAGGTCCTTCTTGCCTCTGAAGAGAACCTGCTATGGGAGATTCTGCCACAGAGAGCGTCCTGCTGTAACTCCACAG
>NW_011280740.1:0-324 GCF_000146605.3 Meleagris gallopavo
CCCTCTGATCATCTTCGTGGCCCTTCTCTGGACCTGCTCCAAAAGCTCCACATCATTCCCGTGCTGGAGCCCCAGGCCTGGACGCAGTGCTGCACATGGGGCCGCACACCAGAGCCGAGTCGAGGGGGACAATCACCTCCCTCTCCCTGCTGGTCGCTCCTCTTTGAATGCAGCCCAGGATACAGTTGGCCTTCTGGGCTGCAAGTGCACACTACTGGCTTATAGTCCAGCTCTTGTCCACCAGGATCCCCGAGTCCTCCGCAGGGCTGCTCCCAAGGGCTTCTACGCCCACTTTGTACAAGCATCTGGGTTTCCCCTTCATCA
>NW_011280741.1:0-760 GCF_000146605.3 Meleagris gallopavo
GCACCACTTTTCCAGCCTCACAGGACTTGGAGCAGCCCGTGGGGCTTCTGGCATGCCCTGTTTGGCACAGGGGTCTCCAGCTGGGTGTCAGCCCCATGACCAGGCAAGTCTCTGGGGAGAGCTGATGGACCTCTGGAGGTCTGTTTTCCTTAGAAGCCTTCACAGACCAGACCTTTGCGGTTCTCTGCATGCATATTAAATCTCAATTGCTTACCTATCGCTGACGTTGTCTCAGTATTTTCCAGAGTCTGATGATAACCCAAAGCAGACGGAAAACACGGTAGTCTATGATGTGATCTTTAAGGAAACAGGTTATCTGCTTAAGGAAGTCCCAAAGGTGACGCAGGATGTCGCGCAAGCTGAAGGTCTTTTCCTCAGTGCACGGGCACTGCTGATTTGGGCCCTCTGGAACAACAGACTTGTTGACCCTGTACGGGACCCATTTGGGGAGTGCAGAAAAGCCAAGCCAGAAGGGCCAGGTGGAGGCATGGTGCTCAGCGTTAATGGACAGCCTCTCCTCAGGCTGCACAAGTTTTTTGTCTCCATTCCAGGGACAGGTGTTTAGTCCAGACCAGCAGAGCCAGATGAAGGGCTGCCTGTTGGTCTCAACTGGGCTCTGCTCCTCGGGAAGGACTTGGTTTTTGTTCCCATCCTCCATCTTGGTGGAGCAGGTGGTTACTCCAAACCGGCAGAGCCACATGGAGGGCTGGCTCTTCGTGTCAACCAGACTCTTCTCCTCTGAAAGGACCTGCTTTTTGTT
>NW_011280742.1:0-505 GCF_000146605.3 Meleagris gallopavo
AAGCAGCCGGCTGAAGTGGCCCGTTCTCGGCAAGCGAGAAACACGAGACCGCTGCTGACGGCTGAAAGCGGCATTTGGGGTGAAACGCCAGCTCCGGCAAAGTCTCCGGAGCGGTTCAGCGCGAATGCCGCTTTCTACGCGTGAGAGCGAAGGAGTGCGATTCCGATGCCGACAAGTGCGAATTCAGCCTCCTGCACTACCTGCGAGTGGGGGGTTTTTTCTGCGCAGTCCTGAAAGGATCTCTCCCCACTTTCTGAAACGCTCGCCCTGAGAGCACTACAGCTGTCGCTCCTCGAACTTGCAAATGCCTTATTAGAGCTTGTTTTCCCTTCCACTCTTTTCCTGTCTGAATGCAGATGTGTAGCAGTGGAAAACCTCACTAGCATGAATTGTGGCTCGAAATAAAGGCAGGGACATAGTATTCGGAGGTAGGCGTAGTGCATTCTGCATGTAGCCAAGGCGAAGTGCAAACCGCTCCTTTCCGAAGTGCGCACAGGAGCCCGCT
>NW_011280743.1:0-421 GCF_000146605.3 Meleagris gallopavo
CAGGCCTGCTATCCAGCATGACAACGGGCCCCGGAGGACAACAAAAGCTGAGCATCCATGCCTGGGCAGGAGGAAAGGGTAGCTACTGGGCATGCTGCTGCCTCCACGAGAGATGCGACTTCTGCGCTACCTACCCCAGAGGAGTCTGGGGCTGCTAGCCAGAACAAACATCTCTCTGGACGAGGGACAGCGCTCCTAGTCATGCTGGGGAGAGGTAAGGGTAGCTACCGGGCATGGATCTACCCAGCCATCAGACGAGAAGCCTGAAGACCACCACAAGGGAAGAAGCAAGGACAGCCAGGAGGCGTGAACCCAATTGTCTCTGCAATAGAAAAACACCTGCAAATCCATCAAGCGCCGCAGGAAAGCCGAGAGACGAGGCTTGAGTGAAACAAGTCGGGAAAGAAAAGACAAAAACAAT
>NW_011280744.1:0-448 GCF_000146605.3 Meleagris gallopavo
GCTTCATAGCTGAGAATTGTTCTTAAGGAGTTTACTGGGGTTTGTTTTTAATAACTGTATTTATTACAGTTTTTATTTTAATTTAATTTTTAAAGAAAGTCTTTTCACAAGATTTGCCAAAGAACATAAAGGTTTGTCATAATGGATCAGATCACTTATCCCTGTAAGTCCAATACCCCATATCAGCCACTGGTTACTTGGCTCATCTTGACAGATCTGCTTGTGTAGTGTGGCTGAGTGCAGGAAGGTTGCAAGAGGAGAAAAGATTAAAAGCCCTCATGTTTTGGATAGGAAAAAATATCACAGTTGTGATCTACCGTTGCATGCATAGGTCAGGAAAGGATCATGCAGCAGTTAAGGAAGAGGATTGTATCAAGGGGGCAAGTCCTGTGCCCAGCTCAGCCACCAAATTCCTTTGGACCTGAACGCTTCATTCTTCGTAGCTTTG
>NW_011280745.1:0-435 GCF_000146605.3 Meleagris gallopavo
GCCACAGATGCGGCTGCCGAAGCCGGAGAGGCCAAAGCCTCCAGAGGAGATGGGCACACCCTCAGAGCTGAGGATGCTGCCAACGGCAGCGGAGGTGGAGGATCCGACGGCGGTGCTCTGCGGGAAGGAGCTGAGGATGGGTCCGGGCAGAGTCACCACCACGGGAGAGGGCTGGATGACGACGTTGGAGTCCTGGCACTGCCTGACGCAGGGCTCGTTGCAGCTGCTGCCCAGAGGGGTGGGGCCGCAGGGCTGGCAGGGCAGGCGTGGCACGCACTGGTTGTAGCAGGACATGTCTTGAGTGTGGAGGGGCACCGTGTTGGGACAGGAGAGGCCGGAGCAAAAGAGAGGAGAGTAAGAAGCAGCCTGCCTTCCCAGCGCAAGTGTCCCAAGGCTCAGTGCTGACTGGAGACACGGAGTCTGTGCAAGGAGACC
>NW_011280747.1:0-456 GCF_000146605.3 Meleagris gallopavo
TCCTTTAGCGTCCCTTTTTCATTGAATGGTCTTATAACCAGTGCTGAAGATTCACTGGCAGTGGCAAAAGTGACTTTGTAAATATAGGGATGCTACCAAAAGAAGAAACTGTAGGTAAGTTTCAGGTGACAGATTCTGTAATTCATTTCTTCTTGATTCACGAGAAAGATAAGATCTGTCTTATCGTGTTGTAAGCAATAGAATGGATTCTGCCAGTGACATTTGCTCTACCTATTCACTCTTAACTTAAAGTAAATGCAAACTCCACAAGAACACTGTTAAACATTCACATAAAATCAAGAAAAATCCACTGTATTTTAATTAAAAAAAGAAAAAAAGAAGTAGGACAGTTTAGATAAATGAAGAATCCATCTCAATTAACCCTTAATGCATGAGCAGCTTTACTGCAGGTTTAAGCCATGCTAAGCTAATAAATTTATTTGGGGTTTTATACAA
>NW_011280748.1:0-378 GCF_000146605.3 Meleagris gallopavo
GGGGCCGGCACTCACCAGCACAAGCGATGCGCAGGATCTGGCCACTCCTCACCTGGCCCACCACACTGCGCAGGCCGGCCAGCGTCAGCCACACAAAGGGGATGCATTGTGGAGCTGCAGAGAGGAAGGAAAGGGCCACAGTCAGAGTCCCGGCAGCTAGGGAGGAGGAGCTGCATCTCTGCATCCCCCAGCTCAACACAGATCACGTGTGGAGGGGAGAGACCCCTTTCCAGTTGTTAGAGATGTCAGGAGGCTGAGGGCACTCTACCATAGGTGCTGAAGAGTTTGCTCAGGGTGATGAGCACAAACTCCTTGGACATCCTCCCCCACGGCCTTCAGGTGGCTCTGGAGCTCGGCCATCACCAAGGTGAAGTGCGT
>NW_011280749.1:0-342 GCF_000146605.3 Meleagris gallopavo
ACAAAACAAAACAAGGAATGAAAACGAAGCAAAGCAAAGCGAGGATGAGAAATACAAGAGGAAAGCCAATGAATTCAATACACTAGCATGGCAAAGCAAAGAATCCTAACAAAGTAAAGAGAGAACAAAGCTCACCAGTGCTTAACAATGGAAAGAAAGAACCAAAATTTAACAGCAATTCAAGGCCCCGATACCAACAATAAGCAAAGAGCAAACCAAAGCCAGGAAAACCAGCAAAAGGAAAGAAAGCGTAAGTTATAAAAAGCCAAGGAGAGCAAAGCAAAAAATCAACTTGAAATCCTCACAAACAGAAGGGGAATACGCTCAGGAAAGGAAAAAGAC
>NW_011280750.1:0-409 GCF_000146605.3 Meleagris gallopavo
CTTCTAGCTGGCTGATATGTTCTATATTTCAGCATCCTCGCTATTGAAAACACTGAGTAGCCTTGAATCAATACTGAACTTTAATAGATGCATTTCTTCATTTTGATGAAAAAATATGGGTAATAACTTTCCTAGAATTATTCTAAGAAGCTTTGCCTCTCTTCTAATCTGTTTTCATCCAGATTGTAGATTCTCCCCATTTATGATCATATAAGACAAGTCTGCCCTTAATTCAAATTATAGTACATGGAATATACAACAAAGTGTCTTGTCACAGAAAACAATCACTAGCTCTTTTTTCATTGTTATTTTTTTTAACTTTTTTTTTTACTAAAGTAAATTGACTATTTTCTTCAAAATCTGTAAATCCTCAGCTTAATTTGTTCCCAAATGCAGAAACTGTTTGCCC
>NW_011280751.1:0-416 GCF_000146605.3 Meleagris gallopavo
CTGCAACTTCAGTGGGTAACGGTAAATTTTCCAGAATTTGTCTGATCAGTGCCTCATGAACTAATTCCTTTCCTTTACTATTGATTAATCCTCGTTCCTCCCAGATTTTCCCAAAGGTATGTACCACTCCATATGCGTATCTTGAGTCTGTGAATATAGTTCCCTCTTCTCCTTTAAGGAGGTGAAGGGCTCGATTTAAGGCATACAATTCACATGTCTGAGCTGACCAATTATTAGGCAGCTGGCCCATCTCTTTTACTTCTCCTTCTGCCCCCTGCACTACAGCATACCCATTGTATCTTTTGCCATGCACCACCCTTGAACGACCCCATCAATGAACAAAAGCTCTCCCTCACCAAGAGGGGTATCTTGCAGGTCAGGTCTTACCTTGTCTGATACTCAATTAAATCCAGACA
>NW_011280753.1:0-403 GCF_000146605.3 Meleagris gallopavo
TAAGCCATCTCTTGAGTCATTCTCCTAACTCTGGAAACAGCCTCTGGAATTGAAGAATGTTCCTTTTGTTGCTCCTTTTTCAACCTGAGCATATGAATGCTTCAGGTCTTTCTAAGCCCCTTTCCCAAAATGCAAATGAAATGAAAGGTGAGCAGATCATGCATTCATACATGACATTAGACAGGGAAGAACACTGTACACAGACAGTGAGCAAGTAGGTTTTCATTCAAGTGACTTTTGAGAAGATGGTTTTGTATGAAAAGTTTCAGACTTGCTCTGCAATGTGATTTCAGCTGCCTATTTTGAGACGCCTGCCAACACTGCAAAGCTACTCCAATCAAAAGAAAAAAAAAAAAAGACAATAGTAGATAGCAAGCAACCTTAACGCATAACTAGAGAATAT
>NW_011280754.1:0-340 GCF_000146605.3 Meleagris gallopavo
ATGAAACAAAGACAGCGCAAAGCAAAAAAGAAGCCTCACTACAGAAAAAACAAATGAGAAATTGCAAAACAAGGATGGAGAGCAAAGCAAAGCAAAACGAGGTCGAGAAATACAAGAGGAAAGCCAATGAATTCCATACACTAGCATGGCAAAGCAAAGAATCCTAGCAAAGTAAAGAGAGAACAAAGCTCACCAGTGCTTAACAATGGAAAGAAAGAATGAAAATTTAACAGCAATGCAAGGCCCCGATACCAACAATAACCGAAGAACAAACCAAGCCAGGAAAGACGAGCAAAAGAAAAGAAAGCGTAAAGTAATAAAAAGCCAAGGAGAGCAAAGC
>NW_011280755.1:0-315 GCF_000146605.3 Meleagris gallopavo
AACACTTCTGAATGATTTGTGACAGCTACACTTAATGAGATTTCAGTTAAAACTTGAGAAAAAAAGTAAATATTTAAAGTTGGAAAAACTAGTAATTATTTTAGGATGAGACAAATTAATATGCTTGAAAGATGGCTATTTTGACACTGGACAAAGATAAGGAGAAGGAATACTAGGCTCTCAGTTTTGTTCATTGTGGACATTCAAAGAATTTTTGCTTTTGAGATGCATTTGCCTTTTGAATTCCATTTTATAGATAAGGACACTGAGGCATTCATAGGAATATTCTTCTTGATTCAGCCCTTACATTTTAAA
>NW_011280756.1:0-440 GCF_000146605.3 Meleagris gallopavo
TGGCCACTATCCCTCATCAAGGTCATTGATGAAGACGTTGAACAAGACCGGACCCAGCACAGACCCCTGGGGGACACCATGGTCACAGGTCTCCAGCCAGACTCTGCACCACCAACGACGACCCTCTGCGCTCTGCCAGTCAGCCAGTTCTCAACCCACCTCACTGTCCACTCGTCTATCCCACACTTCCTCAGCTGTGTTATAAGGATGTCGTGGCAGACAGTATCAAAGGCCTTTCTAAAATCAAGGTAGACTGCATCTACCGCTCGTGCACAGTGCGCAGTGAGCGGTGAGGGTCTCCTCCTGGTGGCCGTGGGATGCAGAATCCTCATCTTCCCCGCGGAGGCTCGCAGTCTTTCTCCCTGTTCACTTCTGACCCTGCGGAGGGCAGCCCCCCAGCCCGTTCAGCTCGCCTGCGGACATCGAATCGCCTCGCTGCC
>NW_011280757.1:0-423 GCF_000146605.3 Meleagris gallopavo
GTAACTACCTAAATTTGTTTCTTAGCAATGAGCACCCCTGTATGGCAAATGCTGAAAAGTTATTACCTTTTTATCTTATTAGGGATTGAAGGAGGTGGCTTTATAACTCTGTATCTAAACACTAACATCTAATCACCAATCTAATCAATCTGATCACTTCTATCAGTCAATAGTCTAATAGTCAAACCAATGGGGGAAAAAAAAAAGCCTGTAAACTGCCTGCAATACAGAATAGACATCAACCTAATCGAGGTAGGGAAGGAAACATAGTATGAGTTATGTTTCATTTAAATATGTTAGCTTGAGCTATTTTTATTTTTCATTGAACTCTTCTTCACTAATTTTTTATTTTTTATTGAGGAAAATTTAGCACTGTCAACCACAAGTCTCAGGGTAGGACTGGAAGGATGATTATAACAACGT
>NW_011280760.1:0-343 GCF_000146605.3 Meleagris gallopavo
CACGGACCCCGCCACAGAAACGATCCTGGGGGGGGGAAGGGTCCCATAGCGATGGATGGGGGGGTTGTGTGGCTGCCCCATATCGGGTCCCAGTGGGAAGTTGTGGGGTAGATGTGAGACAGCCCCCTACGTATGAGACTCAATGGGAGCTTATGGTGCAGCTCCATGTGTGGGACTCAATGGGAAGCTGTGGGGCAGAGATGGGGCAGGCCCACAGGTGGTGCCCAAGGGAGGATGTGAGGCAACCCCACGTGTGGGTCCTATGGGAAAGTGTGGAAAGTTCCACATATGTCCCAAAGGGAAGTTGTGGGACAGCTGGAATATGTATGGGTCCTACGGGAAA
>NW_011280761.1:0-418 GCF_000146605.3 Meleagris gallopavo
GAACAATATTCAGCCCCTTGAGGCTTTCTTACTGGGAGACCTGTGAGTCAGAGAGACAAAGGCAGCACTTGGAGCACGCGGCACCCAAGAATCAGTGCACACCATGCACTTCACCCAGCACTGTCACTGGTGGCTGGCTGGCTGGTGGAGAGCTGAAAGATTGCTGAGCTATCACCACCAAGTATGAGCAAGTAACAAGGAAATGAAGACTGGGGACTTACACCCCAGGCTCAGGGACAGGATTCCACTCTGCCCATTGACCTCGAGGGCCTGCAGGGACAAGTGAGATCAGACACGGGTGAGCAGAGCAGAGCTTCCTCTGCATGTCGGGGCCTTCTTCTTCCTCAGTGACCAGCAGGTGCTGGCGGGTCAGGGAATGACATGGCCCAAAGAAGGTCTGGGGTTCTCTCAGCTGAAG
>NW_011280762.1:0-386 GCF_000146605.3 Meleagris gallopavo
TAGGCCACAGTTTGCTTTTCACCTGGAGGGGCATTCAGTATACCTGGAATCGTTTGCCCCAGGGGTGGAAACATAGCCCAACCATTTGCCATGGGTTGATCCAAGCTGCACTGGAACAGGGAGGTGCTCCTGAGCACTTACAGTATATTGATGACATCATCGTGTGGGGGCAACACAGCAAAGGAAGTTTTTGAGAAAGGAGAGCAAATAATCCAGATCCTTCTGCGTGCTGGTTTCGCTATTAAGCGAAGCAAAGTGAAAGGGCCTGCCCAGGAAATTCAGTTCCTAGGTATAAAGTGGCAAGATGGCCGTCGTCACATCCCAACTAGATGTGATCAACAAAATCAGTGCCATGTCTCCACCCACTAATAAGAAAGAGAACACAA
>NW_011280763.1:0-427 GCF_000146605.3 Meleagris gallopavo
TACAAGTTTCTGTCCTTTTCTTACACCTTACCTCGTCATACTTCAGTTTGCTATTTGATAAATTTCAGTCCTTAATTTTTTTTTTTCTTTGATGTATTAAAATTTTGACAAAAGCTACACTGGCTGAGGCTGGGTAAACCTCTCATCTATTCTGCTGCCTAAGATAAAATTCTATCTTCATAAAATGTTCAGCTGAGAAAAATTCGTAGCACAGATCTGGGGGAATGCATTTGAGATCTCCCTAGGTATCAGTTTGATTCAATTACTCTAAAACCACAATTTATGTCTAAGGAATTAGATGTCTAATACATGAAAACACTTCAGGTGCAGTATTTATTTACCATGTATACTAGTTTTTCTCTACTTCCAATGCTTGTTTGATACAGCTTTTCCTTTGCACGGCCCTGAAGACGATGCATAAAGAAAA
>NW_011280765.1:0-411 GCF_000146605.3 Meleagris gallopavo
CAAAGGAAGCACTCCCCAGGTTCACATGCTGCCCCTACTCTTCCCAGCCCTTAAATGGGATCAGGGAGGGGTGGAGCCTGGCTCTGCCCCACTCCACAGCCAAACTGCCCCCAGCTGTGCTCGCAGGGCTGCACCCCGCGCCAGGTGCAGGTTCCACAAAAACAGGAGGGCAAGGGAATGCCCAGGCAAAGGCAAGGGCCAAGAGAACATGGAAGGAAATGCCAAGGATGACGGCCCAGACAATACGGCAGGGAACGCCAAAAACTGAAATGCCGACATGAATGTGGCAACACAAAGCCAAGGGGTCATTAGGCCAAGAGAATGGGGCAAGGAACACCAAAATAGGAGGACAAGAGAATGTAAATAGTAGAAAAACAGTGCAAGACCAGAGACAAGCAAGACACAGAACAA
>NW_011280766.1:0-408 GCF_000146605.3 Meleagris gallopavo
TGGGACATATGCACCCACAAATCCCATGACTCCGAGAAATTCCTCCCAGTTCCTCCCAATTACACTCCATTACATTCCTCATCATGACACTTACTCCCAGACTTTTGGCATTTTACTGCGGAAAGACCATTTCGATCCAGAATATATGCCATTGGCCCTCACAAACACCGATTGCCTCACAAAGATGTGGCACATCCCACCAGAAAGACCATTGCTAGCCCCCAAAAGATGGCATTTACTCCCAGAAACACCAGCTTTCTCACACATTCCTCACCTTTTCCCCCCCACATAAGACCTTTTCACCCAGAAATGACAGTTCTCTTAGGAATACCTCCCAATTCCCCCTAATCTGCTACACCACACTCCGCACTATGACACTTTCTCCCCAAACTAGGACACTTTCTCCCA
>NW_011280767.1:0-413 GCF_000146605.3 Meleagris gallopavo
CTCATGGATGGTGGCAAATGCTCTATGGGGATGGTTACAGCAGTGGGAGCAAAATAACTGGCAAAGAAAGAGTAAACCTATTTGGGCTGCTGAATTGTGGAAAGATATTGCCGCCCGAACAAAGAATATGGTTGTAAAGGTGCGCCATGTAGATGCTCATGTGCCCAAGAGTCGGGCTACAGAAGAACAGCAAAATAACCATCAGGTAGACCAAGCTGCCAGAATTGAGGTGGCCCAAATAGACCTGGACTGGCAGAACAAGGGTGAATTATTTTTAGCTCGATGGGCCCATGAGACCTCGGGTCACCAAGGGAGAGATGCGACACATAAATGGGCTAGAGACCGAGGGGTGGACTTAACTATGGACGCTATTGCACAGGTTATTCATGATTGTAGAAACATGTGCCATAATC
>NW_011280768.1:0-306 GCF_000146605.3 Meleagris gallopavo
TAATAAATACTAATAATAAGTGAAATGGTGAGCAGTACATTCACGGAGATTAATAATGTGATCAGGTGAGCATTGAAAATCTGCATAAAGAATTCAAAGGAGAGGCTGGAAACCTGCTTAAAAATCCCCAACCCTGTAAAATTAGCAGCTCCCTCTGGAATGGTATGCCACATAATATGCAGATGCCACATAGTTATTCCATCCATGTTTTCAATTGACTATATATACCTATTGCTCCATAGAGCAAAAGTGGTGAACGTAATTAAGGCCCAGTATGTTTTAGCATTAAGAAAGAAGAGACAGTGG
>NW_011280769.1:0-345 GCF_000146605.3 Meleagris gallopavo
ACAGCATGTTGATTTCCCAATTTTGAAATAAAACATGCCTTGCTCAGCTCATTTGACAGAGTAATAAACTCTAACCTAAAGAATTAGTTTTCCAAATCAAATGCCCACTGCAACTGGGGCAAAAAAAAAACCAAACACAACAATCAAAAATCATCACACTTTTGTCTTGAAAAATAGAATCAAAAAGAAAACACATAAAAATGCTTGAGTGTCCAGGAATTTGATGATCCTACTGGAAAGGACATGAATTAGTAACACAAATACTACTGAAAAATATAGAAATCAGTTGTTCACCCAAAGTGTAGTCAGAAAACATTTGCTGCAAAAAGGAAAAAACACAAGTCT
>NW_011280770.1:0-413 GCF_000146605.3 Meleagris gallopavo
CTACTCTTCCCAGCCCTTAAAATGGGATCAGGGAGGGGTGGAGCCTGGCTCTGCCCCACTCCACAGCCAAACTGCCCCCAGCTGTGCTCGCAGGGCTGCACCCCACCCCAGGTGCAGGTTCCACAAAAACAGGAGGGCAAGGGAATGCCCAGGCAAAGGCAAGGGCCAAGAGAACATGGAAGGAAATGCCAAGGATGACGGCCCAGACAATACGGCAGGGAACGCCAAAACTGAATGCCGACATGAATGTGGCAACACAAAGCCAAGGGGTCATAAGGCCAAGAGAATGGGGCAAGGAACACAAAAATCGGAGGACAAGAGAATGTAATAGTGAAAACAGTGCAAGACCAGAGACAAGCAAGACACAGAACAAAGAGGATAGGCAGCCTTACTGGGCACCATGAAGCGCAATT
>NW_011280773.1:0-395 GCF_000146605.3 Meleagris gallopavo
GCCGTTGCCCCCTCCTGCTTATGCGCTCCCTTCGAGTCTTGGAAGGCTGTCATGAGCTATCTCCAGAGCTTTCTCTTCTCCCACAGAAACAATCCCAGTTCCCTCAACATTTCTTTCTAAGAGAGGGGCTCCAGCCCTCTGATCATCTTCGTGGCCCTTCTCTGGACCTGCTCCAAAAGCTCCACATCATTCCTGTGCTGGAGCCCCAGGCCTGGGACGCAGTGCTGCACATGGGGGCCGCACCAGAGCCGAGTCGAGGGGGACAATCACCTCCCTCTCCCTGCTGGTCGCTCCTCTTTGAATGCAGCCCAGGATACAGTTGGCCTTCTGGGCTGCAAGTGCACACTACTGGCTTATGTCCAGCTCTTTGTCCACCAGGATCCCCGAGTCCTCCG
>NW_011280774.1:0-446 GCF_000146605.3 Meleagris gallopavo
TCAAGCCTAGAATGCCAGACCTGAAGACTTTTCAGGAAATACGACAATGAAAGATAACATTAAATAAGTAAATAACCCAATGCAGCCACGTTATTTAAATTGGCCTTGAAAGCTACCAGTGTCTAACTGCTGTTATTTTAGAGTTGTGCCCCTCTCTAGCAGCCACCAATTTACTCAGCCAGCCATTACAAACCTTAATTTTTCATAACTATGCAAGGGCTGATCCAAAAGGAATGCCTCCTATTTTATAATGCTGGCCACAGCGTCACAGGTGGACACAGCAGAGGTTGAACCTTCCTGCCAGCGCTCAGTTCATTTTTGTAGCCAGGCGACAGATGGCAGCAGAGGGCCAGGATGACAGCACAGCACCTGACGTGGAGGTGCACACGGAGCACAGGGCTGTCACTGAACTCCTCCGCACTGAACAGAGCATTTATGAAGACCAA
>NW_011280775.1:0-711 GCF_000146605.3 Meleagris gallopavo
ACAGGCGGTGGCGGCGGCAGCCAATGACATGACCCAACCGGCAGGGCCGGCCAATAGCAGAGGCCGAGGCGGGGCGTGCAGGAGGCCGTGCGGGGCCGCAGCCCGCGCCTGCTGCGCGGTTGTCCGGTACGGCGGTGCGGGCCGGTGCTGAAGGGCGAGAAGGGCCCCGTAGTAAAAACGCGAGGAAAGGGCTTCGCAGGGACTAAGGCTGGGGGGGAGAGGGAGGAGTTAGAGACAGCTTATAGGAGCAAGAATGACAGAAAAATAAGGGATGGCAGACTCCGGGTGTGGGATAATGAGGGGCCGAAGGCCGCAAACAGAAGGGTTTGAGAACAGCCCGAGGACGCCTGGCAGCGAGGCGATTCGATGTCCGCAGGGCGAGCTGAAACGGGGCTGGGGGGGCTGCCCCTCCCGCAGGGTCAGAAGTGAACAGGGAGAAAGACTGCGAGCCTCCGCGGGGAAGATGAGGATTCTGCATCCCACGGCCACCAGGAGGAGACCCTCACCGCTCACTGCGCACTGTGCACGAGCGGTAGATGCAGTCTACCTTGATTTTAGAAAGGCCTTTGATACTGTCTGCCACGACATCCTTATAACACAGCTGAGGAAGTGTGGGATAGACGAGTGGACAGTGAGGTTGGTTGAGAACTGGCTGACTGGCAGAGTGCAGAGGGTCGTTGTTGGTGGTGCAGAGTCTGGCTGGAGACCTGT
>NW_011280776.1:0-564 GCF_000146605.3 Meleagris gallopavo
AGAAAAAAAAACAAAAACACTCACTCCATCACCAAAGAACAAGGCATACTCCAAAGGAAGCACTCCCCAGGTTCAGATGCTGCCCCTACTCTTCCCAGCCCTTAAATGGGATCAGGGAGGGGTGGAGCCTGGCTCTGCCCCACTCCACAGCCAAACTGCCCCCAGCTGTGCTCGCAGGGCTGCACCCCGCCCCAGGTGTTGCCACAAAAACAGGAGGGCAAGGGAATGCCCAGGCAAAGGCAAGGGCCAAGAGAACATGGAAGGAAATGCCAAGGATGACGGCCCAGACAATACGGCAGGGAACGCCAAAACTGAATGCCGACATGAATGTGGCAACACAAAGCCAAGGGGTCATTAGGCCAAGAGAATGGGGCAAGGAACACAAAAAATCGGAGGACAAGAGAATGTAATAGTGAAAAACAGTAGCAAGACCAGAGACAAGCAAGACACAGAACAAAGAGGATAGGCAGCCTTCTGGGCACCATGAAGCGCAATTCAGAGCTCTGGGGGGAACCCTATTGTGCCGGGGCTCGTGGAATGGGTAAACGCTGGCGGGTGTGCATC
>NW_011280777.1:0-391 GCF_000146605.3 Meleagris gallopavo
AGTTTAAAGTACCAATGCCATGAGTGCTTTGTAACTTTCCACATGTGAGAAGAGGTGGTGGCTGGTAGCTTACAGACTGATAGCTCTGACATTGCTCCTGGCCCTCCAGGTACCAGGGTACGTATAGCAGGAGACTGCCTTTCTGTTCGTCCATCAGAAAGGGAAGAGAAGCCATGGTCCTGTATGATAAGGATTGCATGGTCCCACCATACAGCCCTTGTGCTGAAATAGATCTTCCCGTGTAGGAATTGGATAATCTACCCAAGTTACTTGTATGTGTTAGTTTTTTGTTTGTTTTGTTTTGTTTTTTGTTTTTTGGGGTTTTTTTTTTGGGGGGGGTCGGGTAAGTGGGGTTGTTTTTAATACAGCTCCTGTAGAAATCAGCTAATGG
>NW_011280778.1:0-393 GCF_000146605.3 Meleagris gallopavo
TGCGGGTTGAGGGGTCGCCAGACTTTCCCAGTGGCGTAGAAGAGCAGGATTTAGTCTGTGATTGTTCCCAAACATCCCCAGACACCCACAGAGGGGACGGGGGAGGGGGCTGGCAGCTGCGTGTCCTACATATGCCACCTGTCCCACAGACCCTGAGGGATGGGGATGCTCTGGGGACTGCTGGGTCCGAGCAGGGTCCTGTTGCCCAGCGAGAGCCCAGCGCTCCACTGGGCAATGCTGCTGTCACCTGCAGTGGTGCTGGGGCTGCTTCCTGTGCAGGAGCTGAGCTGAGGCCAAAGCAGGTGGTGAAAGAAGGAACAGAAAAGACCCCAAGGGTGCGAGAGGGGCTGGTGGGGGAGAGGCTGGGTGGTATGTGCCGCTGCCGAGAGCTGG
>NW_011280779.1:0-316 GCF_000146605.3 Meleagris gallopavo
GACCAGCACAGAGGTGAGACTGCCAAGTGCTGGTAGGTTCCCCGCGGTCACACTTTCTATCCTTCCTAAGAGGTGTGCTGTCACCTTTTTTCTCCTCACCAGGGACTTGACCTGACTGCCTCGACTTGTGAAATACCATGGAGAGTGGCTCGGTGACTGCAGCGGTGAATTCCCTCGGAACTCTGGGACTCATCTCGTCAGGACCCAAAGCTCGTGGATGTTTGGGCCTCAGGTGGTCCAGAACCTGATCTCCCATGGCAGTGTGGGATGGGAAGGGTCTGTGGGACTGAGGAAGCAATGGCAGTCCCTACTCACC
>NW_011280781.1:0-556 GCF_000146605.3 Meleagris gallopavo
GGGCCTCTTGCACAAACCTGTGCTCCTTGCTCGGAGCACATGGCTGCACTCTGTGCACGATGTTGCTTACCACCAGAGAAGGCTCAGGTACCCAACAACATTTTGGCTTCCATCTTGTCTGATAACTGCTCATGATGCACAGCCCTCATCTTTGCTTTGGTTGGTGAGGTGGGGACTGCCATTGCTTCCTCAGTCCCACACACCCCTTCCCATCCCACACTGCCATGGGAGATCAGGTTCTGGACCACCTGAGGACCCAAACATCTACGATTCCTTGGGTCCTGACGAGATGAGTCCCAGAGTTCTGAGGGAATTAACTGGAGCAGTCACCGAGCCACTCTCCATGGTATTTCACAAGTCGAGGCAGTCAGGTCAAGTCCCTGGTGAGGAGAAAAAGGTGACAGCACGCCTCTTAGGAAGGATAGAAAGTGTGACGCGGGGAACTACCAGCATGTCAGTCTCACCTCTGTGCTGGTCACGGATCATGGAGCAGATCATCCTGCAAGTGACTCTCAAGCACACATTCCAGTGCGTCACCACCCTGTGCGTGAAAAGC
>NW_011280789.1:0-348 GCF_000146605.3 Meleagris gallopavo
AGAACTATATCTTAAATTAGTCTGAAGACACCAACACCTAGGAAAGAAAGAGAAAGATCCCTATTAGACATAAACATACAAAGACATACAGTAAACAAATTTCAAAGGAAGAGAAGGCATGATGCAAGGCAACAAGCAGAACCAAAAGACCTGATTAACCACTTAGGCAAAATGTGCAACTTCAATTTCCACAAATACAATATCACACACACCCATTTTAAGAGGGAAAGAAAAGAAAAAAAGAAAAAAAAAAAAAGAACAAGAACTTAAGCAGTTTAGCTCACTTACTGAAGAACGTGTACTTAAAGATAAATCTGGATCTACACATAAAACATGAAGAATTGTTTT
>NW_011280790.1:0-341 GCF_000146605.3 Meleagris gallopavo
TATTTGTAAACTTGGAGCCTTGCTATCTTGTTTCTGTAAAAAAAAAAAAAAAGCTTTCTCTACTGAAATTGCCTTTTAAGGGGCTACATGCCACTGTCTCTTCTTTCTTAATGCTAAAACATACTGGGCCTTAATTAAGTTCACCACTTTGCTCTATGGAGCAATAGGTATATATAGTCAATTGAAAACATGGATGGAAATAACTATGTGGCATCTGCATATTATGTGGCATACCATTCCAGAGGGAGCTGCTAATTTTACAGGGTTGGGGATTTTTAAGCAGGTTTCCAGCCTCTCCTTTGAATTCTTTATGCAGATTTTCAATGCTCACCTGATCACAT
>NW_011280791.1:0-368 GCF_000146605.3 Meleagris gallopavo
AATGACTTACCATTGGCAACCTTTATTGCATCAATACAGATGTTATTGAGTTATTGAATACATTCAATTATTTAATACATTTTCAATTATTGAAACTGCAACATACACAGAGAAGGAAATATAAACTGGAAACATAGATCAATATTTCTTACCTATCACCACTCTACTGATTAGAAACATATTCCAGAGAACATACAGAATCCTGCACCATATTTTCATATGTTACATAACTACTAAGGATCAGTGTTATATAAATATACTAATAGTTTCTTATTCTGCTATCCTTCCATAGGCATTAAATAAAGTGACATGTACAAGCCAACATATTCATTTATACAGAGGTCAGTAGAAGATAATCAAATTATGGC
>NW_011280793.1:0-485 GCF_000146605.3 Meleagris gallopavo
TGAGAACACGAGAGCGCTGCTGACGGCTGAAGCGGCACTCGGGAGAAGCGCGATTCTCGACCAGCGTCGGCAAACTCTCCGGAGCGGTTCAGCGCGAGTGCCGCTTTCTACGCATGAGAGCGAAGCAGTGCAATTCCGATGCCGAGAACGTGCGAATTCAGCCTCCTGCACTACCTCCGTAGGGAGGTTTTTCTCCGCAGGCCAGAAAGGATCGCTCCCCACTTTCTGTCACGCTCTCTCTCCCTGGGAGCGAAACAAATGTCGCTCCCCGAACTTCCAACAGCCTTATTAGAGAGGGTTTTGCTCTCCACTCTTTTCCTCCGAGCATGCACAAGCGTAGCCATGGAGAACAACACCAAAAAAGAATTGCCGCTCGAAATGAAGGCAGAGACGTCGTATTCACAGCTAGGCCTAGTGCATTCTGCATGTACCCGAGGCGAAGTGCAAACCGCTCCTCTCCGACGTGCGGACACGAGACCGCTCGC
>NW_011280794.1:0-529 GCF_000146605.3 Meleagris gallopavo
AGCTTTGTTTTTCATCTGTACGACTTGGTAAAAACCCTGCTTGTTGCCAGTAAAAATATTGGAAGTGCCTCACTGTTTTGCATGAAGAGAAAAAAAACTTTTAATACTTTAGACAGTCAAACTTTTCAAATTCTTGTGGAACTCATTTCTTCCTCACAAGCTTAATTTTGGTTTAATAGCAGTCATAAATCATGAAATGAAAAGGGGAAAGTTTCGTAACAGTAGCAGATTTTGATCTATCTTGTATTTTGTATTCATTGCCTTAGAAGCATTTTGGTTTATGGTATTAAATCACTAGCAGATCTCCGTAACCTGGAAAATGTTAGCATTTGTAAGTCAATCATAACTAACCGCCTGATGTTCCTCTAAAGCTGGTGACAGCTCTTTCTACATATTGCTTTTTCTGTTTGGGATTTATTATGCAACCAACCAAAGTATATCTTGGAAATTGTGTAATAGTCAATTGTAGCTGAATCAGAAACAGTTTCTCTCTGTTTATGCTTTTCTGGTTCAATTATATACAAATATT
>NW_011280796.1:0-456 GCF_000146605.3 Meleagris gallopavo
CCCACAGGTGCCGTCTGAAACGATTCTGCCTACCTCAACACTTCCACTGGATCTCTGTGCGCCTCCTGGCTTTGCTGAGGAGACGGTGAGAGGTTTTGAAAGAAAAGAAAGGGAAAAGACAGAGCACAAAACTCAACCGACTCCACAGAGCTGCATTCCTCTATATTTCAGTGTGTCTTGCATTTTCCCTCCTGCATTTCCTCTTCTTTAATGCCAAATTTACGATTGTATAATGCTGCACGATCCCCAAATGGAAAGAAATTATGATTTAATTGTATGTTGGGACACTTCACCAGCAAGTAGATGCAATCACGTGCTGAGGAAGGCACAGCATGGCTGGGGACAGCTGCTCATTTTCCCACCGGTGAAAAGCTCTTAACACTCCTTTCTTCATTCCTAAGGTATGGTACAGTATTTGCTATCTTTTGAGGAGGTACTGCAGTAACTCAAAATCAG
>NW_011280798.1:0-502 GCF_000146605.3 Meleagris gallopavo
AAATGGGGTCTAGGAGGGGAGAGTACATTCAGAACACATCACTTTTATCTCAAAATTTTCAACAGCCATCCCTTACTTCACAAACTTTTTCTTTTACAGATTCATCACTTTTTCACGTCTTTTTCATTTTCTTGCACAAATAAATTTGTTTCACAAATTTTATGAATCCATCACTTTTTTTCATGAATTTCTCTCTTTTCCCAAACAAAGTTCTCATTTTTAACCTAGTGATGTTTTCCCCACTGTTTTTTCATGAATTCATGTATTTTTTTAATTTAAACCTTTTTCATGAATTTAACCTTTTTTTCATTATATCATTATTAGTCATTCATATTTCATATCACTATATCATAGTAGTTGTAATATCATCATGTTGGTTTTTCGTTAATTCATTCCTTTTTTCACCCCAATTTCTTCTACGATTTTTAACTCTTTTTTTCTTCTACGATTTCTATCTATGAATTCACCCAATTCTCTCACAAATGTGTTACCAGGTTTTGAC
>NW_011280799.1:0-428 GCF_000146605.3 Meleagris gallopavo
AACACTGCATAATTAAACTATGGCAATGAATAACAAATTAAAATTTTATTTTATTTTTGGGACTCATTTTAAAGCCTGTGGCAAAAATAAAAATAACCCTTTAGTACATCTGACTTTACACCCAGAGGGTGGTGAGGCACTGGAACAGGTTGCCCAAGGAGGCTGTGGATGCCCCATCCCTGCAGGCATTCAAGGCCAGGCTGGATGTGGCTCTGGGCAGCCTGGGCTGCTGGTTGGTGACCTGCACACAGCAGGGGGTTGGACTGGATGAGCACTGTGGGCCTTTGCAACCCAGGCCATTCTGTGAAAATGATTATTATAAGATTACGTGCATTACTTGGTCATGACTCCAGAAAATCTTGCTCTTCACCGGTCATGCTCCAGCTAAGTGATTTTGACTGGAGCTGTGACAAAGTTTGGAAACATAC
>NW_011280800.1:0-481 GCF_000146605.3 Meleagris gallopavo
TTTTTTTCGTTTTTGTTTTTTGTTTTTATTTGGTCATTTTTATTTTTAAACAGTTTTCATTTTGAAAAATACACAGAATCTGAGACAAACCTCTGGAGGATAGGACGCCAAATGGAAGATCACAGTGTGTACAATTCTCATATTCAAATCTTTTCCTGAAGTGGGACCAGAGGTGATAGACGAAGCTGCTCTGTACCCACAGCAGTAAAAAACCAACTGAGCTTTCCTGCAGCTGCAAGTGGGATTTTGTTTCACTTCCCCACCATAGATAGCCCTTTGCTAAAGAAGGTTAAAGCTAACAGTCTCCTTTACCTCAGTGGATACCATTTAAAGCCCTATTTTATTCTGTTTCTTTTCTTGAAAAACAATCCTATCTTTCCTTTGGAAAGAGGGTGAGTTGTTCCAATCTGGATGACTCGATGTGCTATTCTTCTCAGTCACTCTCTTCTGTCTGCCACAATGACTGCATCGCTCTCTGTGT
>NW_011280803.1:0-443 GCF_000146605.3 Meleagris gallopavo
GCACACACTGCCCCGAGGAGCGGCGCACGCTGAGGTGTGGAATCAGACTCTGTGACCACAAAGCAGTTATAAAAGCAGGTGTGTTTAATCAGGGCTGCGACTCCGGGTGCAAGGGGGAGAGCTGCTCCTAACTCGCACAGCGTCAGGAAGAAGTGCTGCAGCGAGAGGCCGAACTGATACGTGATCAGTAGTTTCCAGGAATTGGGATCCACGTTCCTTACGTTCCGAGAACCCAGCAGCACGCGGCCCCCCTCGCGCGTGCGCAGTGAGCGGTGAGGGTCTCCTCCTGGTGGCCGTGGGATGCAGAATCCTCATCTTCCCCGCGGAGGCTCGCAGTCTTTCTCCCTGTTCGCTTCTGACCCTGCGGGAGGGGCAGCCCCCCAGCCCGTTCAGCTCGCCCTGCGGACATCGAATCGCCTCGCTGCCAGGCGTCCTCGGGCTGT
>NW_011280804.1:0-456 GCF_000146605.3 Meleagris gallopavo
CACGTACAGTCCTGTGTTTGACTGTATTCCATATGTCTAACCACATGTCCTTGCCCCAGATCGGCCGGGCACGGACAGTCCATTCTTGGGTGGCCCACTGTGCAATCCACAAAGTGAGCCCTCGGTACACAGCCCAACTATCCGTACAGATGTTCAGGATACCATCACCGGCTTCCTTACTTATAACCATCCACACGGCTCGCAGTTCTGCCCGTTGGCTGCTCTGACCATCCCCCTCATCAAACCAGATGGTCTCAGTAGAAGGATGGTATGCTATTGCTCTCCACTTGCTCGGATTGCCCCTGCTGGATCCATCTGTGTACCAAGCATCTTCAGGGATAGGGTATTTTCCCTCCTGAGCGGGACTCTTCTGCGGTGGAGCGACCAGTATTCCTTTCGGTGCGTCACTGTGATATGTTAGTGGCCTAGGATCTTCTGAAGTTCTTCTTTCAAGGG
>NW_011280807.1:0-462 GCF_000146605.3 Meleagris gallopavo
AGAAGTGATGCGGGCACTCGCTGAGGTCACAGTCGTTGCTGGGCTGGGAGCGTTTGTGCCACAGCTGGTGAGCAGAGCTGGTGCTCTGGTGAGCGTGCTGCACACGGAGACTGAGCTCTGTGCTTTTCTTGAGAGATCATCCTGTGAGAGCCCATTGGAAGCACCGCTGCGGCGTGTGTGTGAGCTGGGCACAGCTCAGGCTGAGCAGGCTGACCAGGTGAGTTGGGTTTGGTGCTGGGTGGTCGCTGGGAGGTATCTCAGCAGAAAAGCTGAGCTGGGGAGGATTTTCCAGCCCTTCTGAATGGCTGTAACCAAAGAAAACATGTTCTTGTTGAAATTCCATCCCACAATTCAGTGAGGATGATGAAATGTCATTCTAGCCCTGGAAAATTGCTGCCGAGCTCCCACCTTCATGTCAGACCTTAAAAAGGAAGCAGAGTGCAGACTTGGTAGAGTGCTAAC
>NW_011280808.1:0-382 GCF_000146605.3 Meleagris gallopavo
CAAATGAGGCTTGAGAGGTAAATGCATTTAAGGATTTTCAAAGTCATTGTGTTGGTATTTTTCTACTTTCTATTTTCCTTTTCAGGATGAAATTTCATTTCAGTATTGCTAGTAGAAAACTTTTCAATAGCAGATAATGAGCTTTTTATCTCATTAATTTAAATTGCAAGTATCTTCAGCAGCATAATTATTGATATGGACCAACTGGCTTAGAGATGAATTTCACATGTTAAACGTGATGGTACAAAAGCACATGCTAACATAGTTGTTTTGAGACAAAAAAGGCCAACAATAATTCTTCCAAGTGGATTTGAGAGACGTATTTTTCATTCCCACTGATGAGATAGGTGCATTCCCTATTTAAAAAATGGATTATATTTTG
>NW_011280809.1:0-444 GCF_000146605.3 Meleagris gallopavo
CATTATCTGAATTATAAGGCCAAGCCAAAGCTGCAGATAGAGATAGTTTCCAAAAAGGGTATTTTGCAAGCATTGAGATCGCTTACTCTGGCTGTGGTTTGGTGTGACTGCCTAGATAAATCATAACCAAAAAAAGGAAGTGGGCAGGAACATTTTGAAAAGTGCATAGTACAAATTTGCAGATCTGAGTTAGGTACCTGCAACTGTGCTGAATTATGGGATGTGGTAGCACTTCCTAGGTCCTGGGTCTGGGTGCTTGCCCCAAGGCATTTCATCTTTGTCCTGATTATGCTTTCACGTGTACTATCCTTTTCATTAGGCCGTGGGCTTATTTCCATGGAAGGAATCTGGATGCCCACCCAGAAGGCAGCACTGCAAGATTCTGGCAGGAACTCACCTGTGAAATCAGGAGAGCAGGTTTGCTGCAGAGCATGCAAGGCCCAG
>NW_011280810.1:0-501 GCF_000146605.3 Meleagris gallopavo
TGTTGAGGGAACTGGGATTGTTTCTGTGGGAGAAGAGAAAGCTCTGGAGATAGCTCATGACAGCCTTCCAAGACTCGAAGGGAGCGCATAAGCAGGAGGGGGCAACGGCTGTTTAGGAGGGTGGATAGCGATAGGACAAGGGGAAATGGTTTTCAAGTGAGACAGGGGAGGTTTAGGTTGGTTCTTAGGAGGCAGCTTTTCACGCACAGGGTGGTGGCGCACTGGAATGTGTGCTTGAGAGTCACTTCCAGGATGATCTGCTCCATGATCCGTGACCAGCACAGAGGTGAGACTGACATGCTGGTAGTTGCCCGCGTCACACTTTCTATCCTTCCTAAGAGGTGTGCTGTCTACCTTTTTTCTCCTTCACCCAGGGACTTGACCTGACTGCCTCGACTTGTGAAATACCATGGAGAGTGGCTCGGTGACTGCAGCGGTGAATTCCCTCGGAACTCTGGGACTCATCTCGTCAGGACCCCAAAGACCTCCTGGATGTTTGGG
>NW_011280811.1:0-466 GCF_000146605.3 Meleagris gallopavo
TTTACAGGACATCTAAACATTTTTACTCTGAATCTTGGGAACTCCTGCAGTTTCTGAGCATTTTACAAGATAAAACAGTCACAGTTTCTTCTGGGAGATATCTACAAGTATCAAAACTATGTGGCTTATATACAACTCTCACAACAGAGATTTCTGTATAAAGTTCAAAAAGCCTCAAAGACAAACTCAGAGGTCTTTATTGCTTTTTCACATAATTCCAGTGATATGTGCAGGGTTTGTCCCGCTTATGAGGGATGGAGGAGAAGAATACATATCAGAGAGGAAAAAAAAAAAAATCATAGAGGCAACAATGATCTTAATCCATCCAGAAATGTATTAATGGATGGTTCAAGACAATTATAAGAACAACCAGATCACACTACAGAGAGTTCTAAAGAGTATAATGTTAGATTAAAAAAAATAAAGAGGGAAACAAGCCAATGCACTTTTACCATAGATTAGAGCT
>NW_011280812.1:0-467 GCF_000146605.3 Meleagris gallopavo
TTCTGGGCTGCAAGTGCACACTACTGGCTTATGTCCAGCTCTTTGTCCACCAGGATCCCCGAGTCCTCCGCAGGGCTGCTCCCAAGGGCTTCTACGCCCAGTTTGTACAAGCATCTGGGTTTCCCCTTCATCAGGGACATCAACAGTGGGGTTGAGTGCACCCTAAGGACACCAAGCTGTGGGGTGCAGTGACACAGCAGAGGGACGGGATGCCATCCACAGAGACCTCAACAGGCTGAGCAGTGGGCACAAATCCAAGTGCAGGGTCAGTAGCTGGGATGAGGGAACAGCCACCACCAAAACATGCTAGGGGATGAAAGGACTGAGCGTAGTCCTGCTCCATAAGGCCTGGGAGTACTGGGTGGGTGGGAGCTGGGACACAAGCCAGCAATGGGCCCTTCCAGCCCAGAAAGCCAACCGTATCCCTGGGGCCTGCATCCAAAGATGCGCAGTCAGCGGGCCAAGGG
>NW_011280813.1:0-392 GCF_000146605.3 Meleagris gallopavo
TTTCCAAATCTTGAATTTCATTGCAGTGTTTTTAGAAATGTCAGCTACCACTGTAATGACCAAAAAAAAAAGAATTAGAAATTTATTTTCAGAATAGATCATTTACATCAAAATGAACAGCACTGTTGTCTTCTATAGATAAAACTTCATCCCAGGCAACAATTTTGTATAGGAAATACATGTACAGAGGACAGTGCAAAAGCTCTACCAGCCCAGGACAGAAGGTGCTGGACAATGGCTGTCAAGACCCATACCTGATGCTGAATGCAATCTTGGGTACTGCCATATGCACCTACTGCAAGGCAAGTTTAAGTCAATGCAAGTGACAGTCACAGCAAGTTAAGTTATATATGAAAGACTGATAGATGTTGCACTTTCTGCAGTGATTATGG
>NW_011280814.1:0-813 GCF_000146605.3 Meleagris gallopavo
ATTGAAATACTACGGACCTGGCCTAGAGACTGTAAAACTGGTTTTTTTCCAGTCAATACATTAAGTTCTTGCTCCAGTTTGTCAATCCGAGCTTTTAGTAGCTGATTTTCATTTTCTAAATTACCTGATCTTGTCTCTGCTTGATTTAAAGCATTCAAAAGTGGCCATGCCACTGTGGATGCAGCTAATTGCCTTTCTTTCATAGCTAAGACATCTTTGTCCAGTCCCTGAAAGTATTCTGTCAAGCGTACTGGGGAAATACTCCCCAAAGTACGCAGGGGAGCCCATTACTAAATTATAGTTGCCAGTTGATAATAAGGAAATCCCAGAAACCCTGGGATCTGCCCGGGGATCATTTAAACTAGGGGAATGGTGTTCTCCCCCTTGACCCATTTATAGAAACTCCATAAGAGAGACATGATGTAAAGTGGATTTGGCCTGCGTGGTTCGCCAATTGTTTAATGGGCACAAATCCAAGTGCAGGGTCAGTAGCTGGGATGAGGGAACAGCCACCACCAAAACATGCTAGGGGATGAAAGGACTGAGCGTAGTCCTGCTCCATAAGGCCTGCGAGTACTGGTGGGTGGGAGCTGGACACAAGCCAGCAGTGGGCCCTTCCAGCCCAGAAAGCCAACCGTATCCTGGGCTGCATCCAAAGATGCGCAGTCAGCGGGCCAAGGGAGGAGATCCCCCATCCCTCTGCTCTGCGCTGGTCAGGCCTCACCTGCAGTGCTGCGTCCAGATATGGAGTCCTCAGTGCAGGGAGACATGGAGCTGTGCGAGTGCATCCAGAGTACAGCCACAAACACGAAC
>NW_011280817.1:0-513 GCF_000146605.3 Meleagris gallopavo
ACCCTAAGGACACCAAGCTGTGGGGTGCAGTGACACAGCAGAGGGACGGGATGCCATCCACAGAGACCTCAACAGGCTGAGCAGTGGGCACAAATCCAAGTGCAGGGTCAGTAGCTGGGATGAGGGAACACCCACCACCAAAACATGCTAGGGGATGAAAGGACTGAGCGTAGTCCTGCTCCATAAGGCCTGGGAGTACTGGTGGGTGGGAGCTGGACACAAGCCAGCAGTGGGCCCTTCCAGCCCAGAAAGCCAAACGTATCCTGGGCTGCATCCAAAGATGCGCAGTCAGCGGGCGAAGGGAGGAGATCCCCATCCCTCTGCTCTGCGCTGGTCAGGCCTCAGCTGCAGTGCTGCGTCCAGATGTGGAGTCCTCAGTGCAGGGAGACATGGAGCTGTGCGAGTGCATCCAGAGTACAGCCACAAACACGAACCCAAGGATGGAACCCCCTCTCCTGTAAGCAAGGAGAGCTGGGCTGTTCAGCCTCCTGGAGAAGTGAAGGCTCCAAGGGA
>NW_011280818.1:0-415 GCF_000146605.3 Meleagris gallopavo
TTCAGTGGCATTTTGCCTTGTTCTTCTTTCTGCTTTTCATCTCTTCCAATTAAAAGAATATGAAGTCAACCTAGGTTTAAAAAAAAGTATCTTAAATACTGCTAGCAAGCATGTTAATGTATGTGAGAAGCATTCCCAAATGTATGGTTATTGACATACAGAACTGGTAAGCCAAGGTGTGTTGTGAACTGGATTTCTGAGAGCTGCAGGGTTGAGATAATTCACAGAGATGTGGGATCTGGAGTGTTTCATGATTATCAATGTGAATTCTGGTGCTCTGGCTATCAAAGGTGAGTTGGGAAATTGGAAACTGTTCATCCATGTGCTTTAAGTGATAGATACACGTAATCATTCTTAGTCTCTTTTAAAGCTAACTTTTTTAAATGTTGTAATTAAGAAAAGTCTACATATAGTT
>NW_011280819.1:0-393 GCF_000146605.3 Meleagris gallopavo
CCTTCCTATCATTCCTTCATCAGCAAAAGCAAGCATGTGAATTAATTTGTATTTATAGCTGGGAGGCTTGCATAGCAGTTATCAATATTACAGGAGAACCCAGAGGGCACAGCTTCACTTAGGGCTGCTCAGTGAGAGTCCAAGCTTTGAATGTTTTACAGTTTAAAAGGGCTGAGCAGACAGTGCTGGGCTGGATCATAAATGCTGAGTGCTTCCTACCAGTGCTGAGCACGGTGGTTTTTTCTGGAGCCAATGGGGGTTAAGGCTGTTTAGGATCCCAGTACTGGTCACACTGCTCCACTGAGCCTGTAGGGCTCATTAAAAAGAAAAAGCAATGAAAAAAAAATTAAAAAAAAAAGTTTTTTTTACCCCTACTTAGTCTTTGTTTCATAG
>NW_011280820.1:0-657 GCF_000146605.3 Meleagris gallopavo
CAAGTGCACTGAAGGGCTGCTAGGTGTAAGAGCAGCATGTGAATCTGGAGACTGCTTCCTTTGGGGTGTGGGGTGAGCCCTTAGAATGGGGTGAGTGATTCCTGCTTGATTTCAGAGCTGTGAGCTCTGCTTTTCTGGAGGATCTCAAGCTGGATGGCTGTAATTAATAGGGCTATGTGCTAATTGCATCCATGCGGTGGGTGTTTTTTAAGGGCATTGTGTGCATCCTTGTTGTGTTTTAAATTATGTTCTGCGTCTCTTCTGATTTCATTTTGCAGCCTGATGGAGTTGAAGGATTGCCTGGGCTCCTCCAGTCAGTGGTGTGAGATGTGTCCAGCAGGTAATGAACATCATGCACCCCATGTTGGTGCGCTGCTTGTATGCAGGTAGGTTTGCGATGTGATCCGACTCCCCCATGTTGACCATCCACAGCTAGATCAAGTTGCTCAGAGTCTGAGCCAGGCTCACCTTGAAAGGGCCAGCACATCCACCATGTCTCTGGCAACCTGTGCCACTGCCTCAGCACCCTCACTGTACAAGACATTTTCCTTAGATTTCACCTCCATTTTCCCTTGTTCTTTCCTTGAGGTATTGAAAGGCTGTTACCAGGTTCCCCTTGGAGCCTTCACTTCTCCAGGAGGCTGACAGCCCAGCTCT
>NW_011280821.1:0-550 GCF_000146605.3 Meleagris gallopavo
ACTCGACGCTTGCTTTTGGAAAACCTCATCTGTTTTCTGAATCTTGCATTCCGCTGTCATACTTAGAAAAGTAGTATTTTCTCCCTGAGCTCGTTGCCGCTGTTTTGTTGTTAGGCCCATCTCCCTACCTTTTCACTACCTCTCTTCCCCCTTTCCTGGTTCACGGGTTCGTTTGTCCCTCCACCCCCTTAGTCACGGCTGGAGCCGTGACACCACGCCAGTGCCCCAAAGTCCCGTTTGACAGCCCACAGGCTTCAATCAGCGACTTCACGACTGTCGGCCTGAACTACCAGTCAGCAGTAATAATCAGAGGGACAAAACAGACCAGGCAGTCCGAGCCGCCATGCCTCACGGCCTCCCACCCTTCCCCAGCAGATCTTGCTGTGGTGGTTTGCCGCCCTTTTCCCTTCTGGGAAGGCTCCCTTGGTGCGAGCCTCCTCTATGAAGGTGATGCGCACGGGATCTTTGCAGAACTGGCCCAGCTGAGGATTCCAGTGTGCTCTGGATGCTTCCCAGCGTGCTGCAGCACTCACAGGACCTCCCGCGTGTA
>NW_011280822.1:0-517 GCF_000146605.3 Meleagris gallopavo
CAGCAGAGCTGCGGTGCTCCCAAGTGCCGTAACAACTGCACGGAGAGATGTGTTGGTCTCTGTGGAAACAGCAAGGAAGTGGAATGTGCATTTCCCGGCATGCCCCGGAACCTCACTTTGCTGACTGGTCATTGTCTGCCCAGCAGGTAAGGGCGATGCACACCCGCCAGCGTTTACCCATTCCAGAGCCCGGCACAATAGGGTTCCCCCAGAGCTCTGAATTGCGCTTCATGGTGCCCAGAAGGCTGCCTATCCTCTTTGTTCTGTGTCTTGCTTGTCTCTGGTCTTGCACTGTTTTCACTATTACATTTCTCTTGTCCTCCTATTTGTGTGTTCCTTGCCCCATTCTCTTGGCCTAATGACCCCTTGGCTTTGTGTTGCCACATTCATGTCGGCATTCAGTTTTTGGCGTTCCCTGCCGTATTGTCTGGGCCGTCATCCTTGGCATTTCCTTCCATGTTCTCTTGGCCCTTGCCTTTGCCTGGGCATTCCCTTGCCCTCCTGTTTTTTGTGGCAA
>NW_011280823.1:0-539 GCF_000146605.3 Meleagris gallopavo
TTATGTCCAGCTCTTTGTCCACCAGGATCCCCGAGTCCTCCGCAGGGCTGCTCCCAAGGGCTTCTACGCCCAGTTGGTACAAGCATCTGGGTTTCCCCTTCATCAGGGACATCAACAGTGGGGTTGAGTGCACCCTAAGGACACCAAGCTGTGGGGTGCAGTGACACAGCAGAGGGACGGGATGCCATCCACAGAGACCTCAACAGGCTGAGCAGTGGGCACAAATCCAAGTGCAGGGTCAGTAGCTGGGATGAGGGAACACCCACCACCAAAACATGCTAGGGGATGAAAGGACTGAGCGTAGTCCTGCTCCATAAGGCCTGGGAGTACTGGTGGGTGGGAGCTGGACACAAGCCAGCAGTGGGCCCTTCCAGCCCAGAAAGCCAACCGTATCCTGGGCTGCATCCAAAGATGCGCAGTCAGCGGGCGAAGGGAGGAGATCCCCGATCCCTCTGCTCTGCGCTGGTGAGGCCTCACCTGCAGTGCTGCGTCCAGATGTGGAGTCCTCAGTGCAGGGAGACATGGAGCTGTGCGAGTGC
>NW_011280825.1:0-406 GCF_000146605.3 Meleagris gallopavo
CTCCAGCAGCTCATCCCCCAGCCTGTATTGGTGCATGCAATTATTCCTCCCTAGGTGTAAGACCCTACACTTGCTTTTGTTGAACCTAATCCGGTTTCTTACTGCCCAGCTCTCCAGCTTGTCCAGGTCTCGCTGAATGGCAGCACAGCCTTCAGGCGTGTCAGCCAATCCTCCCAACTTCGTATCATCAGCAAACTTGCTGAGGGTGGCCACTGTCCCCTCATCAAGGTCATTGATGAAGATGTTGAACAAGACCGGACCCAGCACAGACCCCTGGGGGACACCACTGGTTACAGGTCTCCAGCCAGACTCTGCACCACCAACGATGACCCTCTGCGCTCTGCCAGTCAGCCAGTTCTCAACCCACCTCACTGTCCACTCGTCTATCCCACACTTCCTCAGCTTT
>NW_011280826.1:0-534 GCF_000146605.3 Meleagris gallopavo
AGAAGATTTTCTTTCCTATGGAAAATTTAGATGAGCAAAGAACAGTAAGGATTTTTTTGGTTGGGGTCTATGCATTTTAACGATTGAGGAGAAAAAATTTTCAGAAGTACAGTTAACCATAAATAGGCAGTGGTATCAGGATTTCACCTCTGGAGTTTGACCTGTCAGTTGTCACATCTGGATTTCTTGAGTATGGGACTCTGACAGAAGGACAGATGTTACTGCCTTTAACAACTGAAACACCAGTTTTTGTCCAACAAGTATGGGGAAAATATAAAATAATTGTCCCGGTGAGATGTCCTGGTGATTTTACTGTAACGTTGTATTATGTGCCTAACAGTATTTCCTCTAATTGCATTGTTATGGCAACTTCGGTCTTGTTAGATGCTGGGAAGATTTTTATTTTTGACATTCTCGCTGTTCATATTTGCCAGTTAGAATGAAGGTCATTTCTCCTTTCTATCTCAGTAACAACAATAAGCCTATCCTTCCTAAGAAATATGAGCAGAAGACATGACCTGCATGATCCATCCA
>NW_011280827.1:0-373 GCF_000146605.3 Meleagris gallopavo
TACTTCTTCCTCTAGTGGAGTTGTTCACTGAAAGGAAACATTAAAAAAAAGACCACAAAAGCAAAAAAGACAGTGTGAAGATGTGCAAGCTGATGTGGGATAATATAGACAAATAGATCTTTCAATGTGAACAGATACTGGTTGTTCTGATGATAGAGACATAGCTTAGAAAAGTAGTAGTTTGTTGGTTTTTTGTAATGCCAAATCAGTGAAGGGACATCAACTTTCTAAGCGAAGGAATACTCAGCCTTAAAAACAATTAATGTCAGATCTAAAAAAGTCGTCTTAGAAAAATTGAAGTGAAAGAATGCATAAATGCAGATACCGCTTTCGGTCTTCAGTCTCCAAAGATCATCGCTGTTTGCATTGGAAC
>NW_011280829.1:0-482 GCF_000146605.3 Meleagris gallopavo
CTGTAACTTACAAGGTTCTCACTGTACATGTGAGAAGTTAAAGATCAGCAGAGAAAGTTAAAATGATTTGCTGAAGGTCAGAGAAAGTATAAAGGGAGTGAATGCTGAAATCCATGCTGAAAACAAGTGTGGATCTCCTTATTGTAGCTTGTGCTCTAAGTAAGCTCATCCTCAAAAAGGCTCAAGTTTAAAACTCTTGAGTCCTTTGAGCAGCATATGCATTACAATACCTATGTATTTATATTCTGGTACTATATAAATTAATGAGGATAGAGGAAAGGACTTCAGTACTGCTAGCTTTACTGAGGTTCACTGAGGTTAACTCTGAACCCTGAGTCATCAGAATGATTAAAAAGCTCCATTTGTATGCCCCTGGTGGGACCAGATCAACTATATCATAATGCTTCATCCTCTTCTGTGTCCCTATGTGAATGCTTTGATTCAACAAGGCCTGTTAAACCAATGGACGTGGAAGAAGGCAC
>NW_011280830.1:0-439 GCF_000146605.3 Meleagris gallopavo
TGGACCTGGAAGCTGCTTCCTTCACTTGAGAGTGTGGGGGAGTATTGGTCCTTGGAATGGGGTAAGTGGTTTCTTTTTTCTTTCAGGGCTGTGATCTTCTCTTTTTGGGGGATCCCAAGTGCACTGAAGGGCTGCTAGGTGTAAGAGCAGCATCTGAATCTGGAGACTGCTTCCTTTGGGGTGTGGGGTGAGCCCTTAGAATGGGGTGAGTGATTCCTGCTTGATTTCAGAGCTCTGAGCTCTGCTTTTCTGGAGGATCTCAAGCTGGATGGCTGTCATTAATAGGGCTATGTGCTAATTGCATCCATGCGGTGTTTTTTAAGGGCATTGTGTGCATCCTTGTTGTGTTTTAAATGATGTTCTGCGTCTCTTCTGTATTTCATTTTTGCTAGCCTGATGGAGTTGAAGGATTGCCTGGGCTCCTCCAGTCAGTGGTGTG
>NW_011280831.1:0-394 GCF_000146605.3 Meleagris gallopavo
TCAGAAAGGACAACCTTACTACGTGAACACAGGGACAAGCTGCTCTCCTCTTCTGGGCCTTTGTGCGCAGTGAGGATTTCCCTCAAGAGCTGCTCAGGCTGCTGCTGTCTGCAGCTGTTGGTCCCTTCCACCTGCTGGACGCTGTGCCCACAGGTCATTCTGCTTTGGGCAAAGCCTGCTGGGTTAACTCCAAACCCACGTCACAGGCCACGCTAATCCAGACGGTTTGTCTGGAAGGGCTCAGAAGCCGCGCAGGGGATCCTTTCTGCTGGTGGTTCTCTCCGGGCAAGAACCTCCACTCTCAGAGCAGCAGCCAAGAGCTGGAAGGCAGAAAAAGCTCCCAATCCCCATGGATGTGGCTGTCTGCAAAGCAACAGCTGCCTGCTCTTCAGCA
>NW_011280832.1:0-342 GCF_000146605.3 Meleagris gallopavo
AGTCCGTAGTGTGCTCTCAGTGAGCATGCCCTGCTCTCTCTAGGCAACAAAAAAGCAGAGTCATAGTCTGGCCTTTGAATCATCCCACCAAACAGAGACCTCACATTCTGTGTGTAGCTCTCAGAACAGACTTTTGCTCTGTACGTGTCAATAAGATACACTGCACGCCATGCTGGTCTGAAAGCTATTCCAGTAATGCACTGGAGATGAGATCAGAATTAGGATTCTCTGGATGGAAAATGTTCAGTTTCTTTTTTTTTTTTTTTTTTAGGTGGTTACCGTTTATTGGTTTGAGTATTTTCTTAAAAATGTAAGGGTCTTTTGATCATCTCTGTGTTGCTT
>NW_011280833.1:0-361 GCF_000146605.3 Meleagris gallopavo
AAGGATTAATGCAGCAGAACACAAAGCTATGCAAGGAAAACTAATTTGAAAAAAGGAGGAATGAAAAAGAAACAGAACCAACAAAAAGGAAAAAAACAACAATAAAACAAAATGGAAAGGAGCAGGAAAGGAAAATGTAAAGGGGGAAAAAAAGTACAAAAACTGGAAGGCAAAGCAAAGAAATACCAAGAAAGAGCAAAGACATAGAATGCAACATGATGGCAAAACAAAGGGTTCAAAGAAAGTAAAAAACAAGGGACTGCCATCCCAAATTTTTCAAAGGACAGAAGAAATAAATAAATAAATGACAATAAAGAAAAAAAGACAAAGACAAAGACAGAAAGGAAACCAAAGACAAAGA
>NW_011280836.1:0-451 GCF_000146605.3 Meleagris gallopavo
GTATTTTGAGAAGATCAGCTTCAGATTTGGAAGTTCAGAAACTGCCTTAAAAGAAAATTGGGATGCATACAGAGGGAAGCCGTGTCATAAGAGAGAAAAAAAGTTGTAGATGTATATATATATGTGTGTGTGTGTATGCATGCATACATAGATATGTACATGAATGAATGATCATCCACAAAGACCAGAGACCTATTCTCACTGATTTTACCACCAAACTCCTCCAAATTTTATATTTAAAAAGTAAAATGGCCAATGAATGGTCACCTGTCTTATTTGAAAAGCAATATGGGCTGGGGGAGTAGAGCCCTGAAATGTGTTTATTTTTTGGGTTGTTTTTTTTTTTCTTTTTTTCAATTAAACTTAAATCCAGCCCTGAATGGTTTCCAGAAACACCATTGTAGACGAATGCTTGAATTCTGACCTCTAGACAAAAGTGTTGAAATAGCTG